>NC_056053.1:25148507-25448507 GCF_004379255.2 Salvia splendens | reverse complement strand
GCGCAAACTCCCAATTCGACCCCCAATCCCTTCCCTCCCAGCCTTTGGCCGTCTCTGAACTGTTCGGCCTCCTCTTTCTAGCGCATCCACACGGCCAGGGTAATTTTCATCTCTTTCTTTCAAAAATTAAATCGATTCTTCTTTCTAAGTATTGTTTTGGGGTTTAGGGTTTTATGTTGCTTGGACCAAGGAAGTGATGGCTTCAGCTGAGGCCATCAATGACCAAAAGGAAGCTCCATCACTGCAGGAGTTGAGCCTCGTGCATGTTGCAATTGGAAATGTTTCGATACTGGCCCTAGCAGCTGATGATTCTTTGCTTGCTGCTGCTGTTTCTAGCCACCTCCATTTCTTTGCTATTAGTGCATTGCTTCACAAGGTATTTCTGCTATTTCTGTATAGCTGAAATTTGAGCTTGGTTTAAGAAATGTCATATATTGTTCAGTGTCCAACTGCAGTTTTGTTCTCTTTGTCTCTTGGTCAATTAACTATGTACTTTCATATAGTAGTATTGTTCAGTGTCCAACTGCAGTTTGTTTATGAATTTTGAGATGCTTATTATATGGTCTTTGAACAGGAGCAAATGCCCTCATATTCAGTCTCACTTGATGATTCCATTTGCATCAAGGATTTACGTTGGGCTACAAAAGATGCAAAAGCTTATGTTGTTCTTTCGGCCAGTGGAAAACTGTACCATGGATCCGGTCAAGGTCCCCCTACTTGTTTGATGGAAGGTGTTGATTCTGGTATGTCTCAACCCTTGCTGTATCCCATGTTTTCTTAATTAGTATTAACAGCAAATCCTCCAAAACATCTCATCATTGTCTGACTTCACTGATAGAATACCATTCACATAATTGTTTTCTTCCATGTGTCTTGGAAGTATTATTTTAGGTTCGCAACATTTATTTAAACAATGCTAAAGTCTACCTGGAAAATGGTTTTCAATTTCTTGATGTAACCATTTTCCTTCCGATGCTGCCATGTACTACTTGCCATCTCATCTTCTTTACATAACTCTGTGAGCTCCTTGCATAAAATTGGGTAAAAATTTATCCTCGTATAAATTTATGTCTCATATATATTTTTTCTATATAGTTGACTGGAGTACCGGAGGCAATCATATTGCTGTGGCACTAAACAATGTTGTCAGCATTTTATCGTCTCGCTTTAAGGAAAAAGTAAGATTCTTGCTATCGTTCCAGTCGGTCATTGGTGATGCTGATGTTAGCCAGGCTATTAGAGGTACTGCCCTCTCTCTCTATATATATATACACACATGTATGTGTGTGTATAAAATGTTTTTATGCATTTATTGACCTTCCTTCTGCCTATAGTATCCTTCTCTGATTCTTGGGTAGATTAGATTCCATTTGCACTATGTTCATAGATATTATTTAATCTATTTTCACTGCATGCTGCATATAGTTATTCTTAGTGCATTCAAGCCTCAAGTTAATTCTCAGCACTTTGACCATTACTATGCCTCTAAGCTAATCCCTTATGCATGCAATTGATCTAGTTGGACCATTTGTTTTGTCCACTAAAATGCCATAGAATTGGAGTTGAATGTCAAATGCCGCTATTAACCACTTCCATTAGGTTTTTTAAATGCGGAGCCTCTTGCTCTAAAAGGAAGAACTGGAGGAATTTTCTCTTAGAATGTAACTGGGTAATAGTTATGGATGTGCAGTATCGAGTTCTGATACAACATGATTGATATGAATTATGAATAGATCTTGAATATTACGAGTCAAAAGCTAAAAAGTTGGTGAGATAGAAGAAATTTAGTTAACTGATAGTATGCATGCTTGCCCTTTTTCCGTTGTACAAGGAATTAGTTTCATATGTAACTATGTAAGCAATAAATTGTAGGTCTCTAGTTGTCTCCCTCGTAAACCATAAGTAGCAAAGTCCTTCAAAGAATTTGGTTATAATTGATTATGTCTCTCCTTATTTAATAACTTGCCACCATTAATCTATCATTACTGTCAATCTTGTGTAGTGGATTCCATCCGATGGATCCGTCCAGATAGTATAGCTGTTGGATGTTTCCAATTAAATGACGACGGTGAGAAGGAGAATTACATAGTCCAAGTAATCACCAGCCGGGGCAGAAGACTTACTGATGTAGGTTTTTAAGTATCAAGTTTTCATTTGCTTTAGATCTCATATATTACTTTTATCCGGATTAAATATTTCTTTTGTTATTGCTTTCAGGCATCTCTGAAGCCAATCATTTTGTCATTTAATAATATCTTCATCGATTTCTGTTCTGATGCTGTGCCCAATCCAATTGGACCACATCTATTTCTCAGTTACCTTAAACTTCAGTAAGTCTAGTTTATTACCAATGGTGTTTACCATTTTATGTTCTCTCATAACTTCTTTTTCTTCTTTAGTCTGTGGCTTCTGTCTAGTACTTCACTCCGACAAACATTTGTAGCTGTATTTTCCATGAAAGTCTCTAATTTGTTTTCATTATGCTATATTGGTTGTGCTTTTTTTTTCTGCTGTGAGATTTGTTGTCTTGAGTATGAGAAAAACCGGGGCTGTTTGCTGGCTGAAAACATTTTGGAGGAAAAGCTTTGATGGTATATTTTGGAATTTATGCTAACTAAAGAATGCATGTTGGGAAAAATGGATGTGTTTGGTTATCTTATGCCACAAAAGAAATTTGCAAGGAGAAAAAAAATACATAATGCCTATGTTTTTAACTGTAGTTATTGTAACATAATCAAGTGTTTGACTTAATAATGCTAGTTATTGTATGGTGATCCAAAATGCTGTTTAAAATCTTGTACTTTGCAACTATTGGTTTAACTAACTATAGTTGTGGTTCTTACTGGTTGCAGTGGGCTGGCGTTTGTTGCTAATAGAAACATGTCCCAAAAAGTTGTGTTGTTCTGTTGGCCAGAGGATAATGGGAAAAATGAAGCTGCCACGGTTGAGATTCTTGATGATGCTTGGAATCTTTATATCGATTCTCAAGGTGCCCATGATTATTTGACTAGACGCCACTGCAATTTTTATGATATTATATTACTATCTTATGCTGCGCATAAGTGAGGGGTGGGGAAGCAGGGTTCATGAGCATGTGTGCCAAACCATTTAGAATAATAAAGCAATTTAAAGCTGCAAACTACTGTTTCTGCTCCTTTGTTGAGTAGATTTCAAAACCTCTATTCTACCAATTAGATATATCTTATGTCCAATCAGCATGCTTGGGGATAGCACTATATTCTGATGTTACTCCTGTTTGATCTCAGCTGATGGTGAAGAAAATGTGATCCTTGGACTCTCTCTTGACAAGGCTTCCCAGAACGAGAATCTCAGTTTCACTTTGGGGGATGTGGAAAGAGAAGTCTCACCCTGTTGCTTGATTATATGCATAACAATTGATGGGAAGATCTCAGTTTTTCATTTTGTTAGGTAATTATACCATGTTTTATGTTTGCTTTCTTATAGGATTAATCTGATAGTTTTTCTGGGCTGCATTCTATAGAAGCTACGTGTCAATAATTTTCCCCACTACAGTGCTGTAGATGCTCTATCGTCAACTGGAGGATGTGCATCCAGTGAGGAAGATGATGCTTCTCAGGAATCAGTTAAGCATAAGCTGCCCCTGGTTTCTTCTGCAGATGGTGAGGAAAGTAGAGAGATAACGTCTTCAACTTTCCAATCTCATGAACTCAGTGGAACCGAAGTTAAAAAGAGTATTGCGGCAAATAGTTTATCCCCTTCTACTGAGTTAGACATCAGAACACAAGAACAAAGAACTGTAGAAAATGTGGGATCCCAGACACTGAAAGTTGATGACCCGAAGAAAGTTCTCCCTGTAGCGCTAAATGAACATAGTGATACTGAGCATCAGTCAACATCAGAAGTTGTACCAAACAAAGGTTTCTTCTCAGGAAACATAGTGAATGATGTTTCAAGCCAATCAGCAAGCAACTATACATCATTTGGATCTAATGTGGAGCCATTACATAAATTACAGCCATCAACCGCTACTCCAAGCACATGGCAATTACCAGGATCAAATGCAAATGTTGATGCTTCTGAAATTCCTGATAAGGTTGATAATTCAGATAAAAGCACATTACAATCTGCCAAAAATTCGACAGACTTGAAAGAAAAATCTTCTGTGACTTTTACTTCGTTTGGACAGGCATTATTGAGTGCACAGGGGACTAGAAACATACTGCCAGCGTATCCTAGTTCACAATTGTCAACAGGGAGTCTTTTTCCTTCAGGGAAAGGGTTCCAGTCTGAATACAAAAAGGAAGCGAGTGCACCTGTGTCTTCACCATTGCTGATGCCAAGTGGTTTTGGTTCAGGAAATGCATTTCAGTCTGAACCCAAGAAGGAACTGAATGCAACTCTATCTCAGTCATTGCAATCGCAGAGTAGTTTTGCTTCAGGAAAAGTGATCCAGCCTGAATCCAAGGAGCCTACTTCACCTTCATCTTTACCTTTGCTAATGCAGGGTAGTTTTGCTTCAGGCAAAGTGTTTCAGTCTGAACCCAACAAGGAACTGACTGCAACTCTGTCTCCATCGTTGCTATCACAGACTAGTTTTGCTTCAGGAAAAATGGTCGCATCTGAATCCAAGGAGCCTACTGCACCTTCATCTACACCATTGCTGATGCAGAGTAGTTTTGCTTCAGGAAAAGTGATTCAGTCTGAACCGAACAAGGAACTTAATGCAACTCTATCTCCATCATTGCTATCACAGAGTAGTTTTGGTTCAGGAAAAGTGGTTCCATCTGAATCCAAGGAACCTACTGCACCTCCATCTCCATCATTGCCGATGCAAAGTAGTTTTTCTTCAGGAAGAATATTGCAGTCTGAATCCAAGAAACAACCGAATGCATCACCATCTCCAACGTCAGCGTCACGCTTTGTACAGAATGCATCTAAACATTTTGGAAACGTATGATGCTATACTCGTTAGACTAACATAACAAATTTCTTTGTTATATGCATATGTTTTCTTTAGTTGTCCATTTCTGGTACCATATGGCTTAACCCATGTGCTATTGTCTTATTATGTCTAGTCAGTGTTGTGACTGTTGTCAAATGTCTTGTCTATATTAAAATACTTCTAAAAATTTCTTAATTTTATGAACCTTGCGATTCATTGTATTGTCTGCAATTGGTAGGCTTTTCTGATCTACCTTTTCATGTTACTGTATCTTCAGGTTGAAGAAATGGCTAAAAAACTTGATAATCTGCTTGAAGGCATTGAAGGAAAGGGTGGCTTCAAGGATGCATCCATAAATTCTCAAGCAAAATACGTTACAGAACTGGAGGAAGGAATATGGGCTCTTTCCGATAAATGCAGAATGTGGAGGGTTTGTTCTCCTTTTCTGACTCTTTCCTGTAGTAAAATATGTATTGCTTGTGATGATATGTCTTCTTGCTCCTCTACGCGGCCTCACTGCTGCTAACAATTTGATATATGTAACCCTTCTGCTACTGTTTGACTTTTCAAAGTGTACATATACTTGAATGATTTCTTCAAGCCAGAGACTACCTTTTTCATTTCAAGATAGCTGCACGATTCTGTCCTTATTCGAGGATTCTGTCTTTCTGTGTTTTTTGAGCAATATATATTTAGTGGTGATATTTTTATTTTGATTCAAAGGAAGCTGCCTTACAGCCTTGTAACTCTCTAAAGATCAGCTTAAAATTGTTTAATTTCTAGTATGCTTGACTCTTTCATAATTTTACTGATATTTTTCTCTCTCCTGGCTATTATGCAGGGGTTATTGAATGAGAAACTTGGGGAAACTCAAATTTTGCTTGAGAAGACAGTAGAAGGTTTGATCCTACTTAGTTTGATCAAGTTTGTAAAGCAAAGTTAATGTTGTATATTTTGTTTGTAAAATAAAGAGTGGTTCTGAGGCTTACAATCAAGTCTGTCTCCTGTTACAATCCAGCCTACCAGCTTCTAAGTTAATAGGCTCACTGCTATTTCAGTGTTGGCAAGGAAATTATACATGGAAGGGTTGTTCAAACAAACAACTGATAGAAAATATTGGGAATTTTGGAATCGCAAAAAATTGAGTTCTGAGCTGGAACTGAAGCAGAGACGTATATCAGAACTGAACCAGGTACGTTATGGTCGATCGTGCGATCTCTTCAGATTAGTCATCAATTTTCTATATCCCACTTGCATTAGTTTTGATAATTCTATCCCACTCAGACTAGTTCTCTTCTTTCCTCAAACCAGGAGTTAACCAATAAGTTGATTGAATTAGAGAGACATTTCAACTCTCTTGAGTTTAATAAGTTTCGTGAAAATGAAGGAACCCAAAGGGATCTGAGAGCTTTGCAGAATAGGCAAGGGCGTTCAAGGTATTGCAGACTGACGTCGTTTATATAAGTGTACACGTATTTTGCGTCTACACAACATTGAAACAAAAGTGTCTCTCTTGCAGGCAAATTCAATCGTTGCACAGTGTACACAATACAATAACTGCACAACTATCTGCTGCTGAGTATCTCTCTGGGTGTCTCTCAAAACAAATGGCATCTTTGTGTATTGAATCTTCTGGAAAACATGATGTCAAAAAGCAGCTTTTTGAATTCATTGGCCTCACATATGTTGGTGATAGTGAAAGATCCCCAGCTAGGAATAGGACACCCACTGTTCCTGCCAACAGAGAATTATCTATTGCTTCATGCTCTATTGATGCGAAAGAACAGTCTAAAAGGAACCAATCTGTCTATCCTAAGGGCAGTGAACCACAAACTGCGAGGAGGCACCGTGGCTCTCTTGATCGTGTAATATTTCTTGCTAATTACTATCCCGGTGTGCCATTTTCACTTTACTTTTAAAATGTCTATTATTTGCTCAAATATTGGTTACTACGCACTGTGGCTATTTGTTTAGAAGTCTATATTAATTTTGTTTTGTCTTCTCACTTTGGGAATGTTATTATTTGATAACTAATTCATGTTGCATTTCTTTTACAACTAAATGCAGAGCTGGGTGAGTTTTGACCCTCCAAAGTCAACAGTAAAGAGGGTGCTAAAAGAAGATTATGAGAAGGGGAGTCCGAATCGGCCAATGCTAAACATAAATAAACAATATCTCAGTCCTCAGAAGAAATATGAGGTTTCTCATTCAGAACTTTCAAATACCTCTGGAGCTTTTCCAAAGCATCACAAAAGCAAAGGTATGATGAAGGTTTAACTGAAATATATTATTAGGTCTGTTGGTTTGGATAAAAGTAAACTCATAAATCACTCTATTTCAAAAACTTGCAGACTTTGCAAGTTCACCAGAACAGTTCACTGGCAGACCATCATCTTTGCTCCGTGCGACACCTGGATTTCAAGAACGAATTCAAGGATCATCAACCAAGGATCCTTCTGCATGGCTACCCCCATCCATTTCAGAGACAAGGATGAGTCAGAACGGTGAACTGGGTGCTTTTGGAGTAGAAGGTGACAAAACAAGGAGTAGCCCGCCTTATACTGGGACAAAATTCTCTTTTGTTACAAGCCAGTCTAAATTTCCCCAGCAGCCTGCCACAAGCTTCCGGCCGTTAACATCAATGCCTGAGCAGTCTCTGGTTTCACCCTTTGGCTCGACTGGGAATATAGATCACTTAAAGGAAACAACCAAGCATCAGAAGAACACTAATCTGGTGTCTGAGACATCAGATACTAAATTTCCAGCAACTTTCTCTTCTGCTTTTAGCTCTGCCCCTAATCAACCAGAGAAGAATTTGTTCAGTAAAAGTTCTGAAAGGCCAAGTAGTCCTAATGATGGTCCGTCAGCTTCTAGCCCACTGCAAACGGTTTTGGATCCATCATCACCTTTGAGTAACAGTTATCCAGCGCCCTTGTCCGTGGCAAAACCAAGTTCTTCAACATTATTTCGTGCAACTCTTTTCCGTTCTGAAGCCAAGGAGGATGTGTCACAGCGGCAGACATATGTTTCTTCAGCAGTAACTTTTCCGTCTACAGTACCTTCCTTGATTGACGGGAGCGGTTCTGCATCTGTATCATCTTCAAACATTTTCAAATCTGAACCATCTTTGCCAATGTTTGGATCAAAGATTGAGGTACAGACTAAGGTTAATACTATTCCATCAAATACTGAAACTGGTGCTACGCCACAGGCTTCAACTGTTTTACTGAGCAATTCCAAGTCTGGGAGTCAAAATGATATGGGTGGCAAATCAGATAATTCTTTTGCTACATCAGCTATCAAGGCGGAAGTTCCTTCCGCAACTCTAGCTGTTTCAGCAGTTGCACAATCAAGCGTAGGGATTAATGGAAGCATGCAAAGTGATATTTCAAATTTTTCTCATGAGGAAGAAATGGAGGAAGAGGCTCCTGAGACGGATCAGACAACTAATATCACATTTGCAAACCTTGGTGGGTTTGGCATTGGGGCAACTCAAAACTCAACCACTCCAAAAGCAAATCCATTCGGTGTAACGGCCATTAACACGGGTTCAGCTCCTGCTACCTCCCCATTTTCGATGACTCCTGCACCCAGTGGCGAGCTGTTTCGCCCTGCGTCTTTCAGCTTCCAACCAGCACAAACTCTGCAGCCAACAACTGTTAACTTCTCTGGAGGATTTGGTTCTGGAGTTTCTGGTCAAGGTTCACCTGCAGCTGGATTCGGGCAACTTGCAAATGTAGGAGCTGGCCAACAAGGTCTAGGCTCAGTACTTGGCTCGTTTGGACAGTCTAGGCAGCTTGGGACTGGGCTACCTGGAAGCAATGCTGGTGGTGCTTTTGGGGGTGGATTTGCAGCTGCTGCTTCAGGTGGTGGTTTTGGAGGTGGATTTGCAGCTGCTGCTTCAGGGGGTGGATTTGGAAGTCTGGCAACAGGTGGTGGTGGAGGTTTTGCTGCCGCAGCCACAGGTGGAGGATTCGCTGCTGCAGCCACTGGTGCTGGAGGATTTGCTGCGGGTAAATGCTATGTAGTTCAAACTTTTGTTATTGTTTTGCTATATTTAATGCTGTTTATAAAAAAAATGATGCTTTCTCCGAGGGAGTTATTATTAGAATAGGTTGCTATATTTATTTCAGAATATTCAGTGAATAGGCATGGTTATAACTGATTGTGTTGTTCAAAACGTAAAGGTGGCGGATTTGGAGCTTTCAGCAATCAGGCTGGTAGTGGTGGCTTAGGAGGCGGCAGATCGGGTAGTGGTAGCTTTGGCAGCAGCGGTTCGGGAACTACGGGAAGACCTCCCTCGGAACTTTTCACACAGATGAGGAAATAGTTTGTAACAGTAAATGTGGGGAGAATGATGTAACAACTCTCACTAAGAAAGAAGTTAAGCAAATTATCCCAAAACAGTTAGTGCCAAATGCAATCTAAGCGAAATATCTCGTCATGAAACAGAGTCTCAAAATCTCCATCATCTTGAAATTGACAAGGTGGAATTACTTTTCTACACAGGAACTCCTAATTCAGAAATCTTTTTATCAATTGCTGATCTCTGTTGCCGCAGATGTGATGCCATAGAATTCGTGACACAATACACGAACATATACAATTCTTCATTCCTCAACAAGACAATTGGTTTATTAATAACTTGTTTGAATTTCATGAACTTACGTCTGCCCGTAGCTTCAAAGCCTCCCTTCTGGGTATTTCTCGCAACAGCTCCATCAAATCTGAGCAGTAAATATAGGACAACAAAGAAATCGAAAAAGATGAGCATATGTAAAATGATTTACTATAAACTAAATAGAGAGATGTGATCAAACAAGGTTAAACAAGCAAGACATTTGTCTTACTTTGATCATAATCCTAACCGTTGGGAAATTCGGGTGTGTCCCAACTTCCGGAGGGCAACACCCTCGTCAACGATGCACCGGACTTCAACTTTCTGCACTCAGGCAGAGACGGAGAAATTGTTCGAGGCCTATGTTGTGGTGTTGGAAGATCTGGTCATCGGCACTAATCAAAATGGGGAGAAGTTTTGGGAGTGCATCGTCAACATCTACAAGGCTAAAGCGGCCGACTAGAACTATAGAGCACAACGAAGTGTGTTGCGCAATTTTTTTGTTGTAGAATTACATAGTCCAAGTAATCACAAGCCGGGGCAGAAGACTTACTGATTTAGGTTTATAATTATCAAGTTTTTTGCTTTAGAGTTTAGATCTCATATATTTCTTTTATCCGGATTAAATATTTCTTTTGTTATTGCTTTCAGGCATCTCTGAACCCAATCATTTTGTCATTTAATAATATCTTCATCGATTTCTGTTCTGATGCTGCACCCAATCCAATTGGACCACATCTATTTCTCAGTTATCTAAACCTTCTAAGTCCAGTTTATTACCATTTTATGTTTTCTCATAACTTCTTTGTCTTCTTTAATCTGTGTAATAACGTAACTCTTATCTGTTTCTAAAGTTGTTCAATCAAGCCAAGGGATTAATGGAAGCATGCAAAGTGCTATTTCAAATTTTTCCCATGAGGAAGAAACGGAGGAAGAGGCTCCCGAGACGGATCAGGTAACTAATAGCACATTTGCAAACCTTGGTGGTGGATTTGGATCTTTCAGCAATCAGGCTGGTAGTGGTGGCTTTGGCAGCTGAGGTTCGGGAACGGGAAGACCTCCCTCAGAACTTTTCACAAAGATGAGGAAATAGTTTGCATCAGTAAATGTGAGAGAATGATGTAAGCTCTTAAATCATCCATTCCAGGCATACTAATTGATATACTCATCAATGAGGTTTCCTGTAGAAATAGTGTTCTTCTTATTAGGACAACCCCCGATACAGAAAGAAAGAGTTACACAAATCATCCCAAAACAGTTATTTCCAAATGCAATCTAAAGGAAATATCTCATCATGAAACAGAGTCACAAAATCTCCATCATTTTGAAATTGACAAGGTGGACTTGGCACTCAATGCTGTTCTACACAGGAACTCCTAATTCAGAAATCTTTACTATCCTCTTATCAATTCCTGATCTTTGCTGCCGCAGATGTGATGCCATTGAAGCAACCTGGTTCAGACACAATACACCAACACATAAATACGAATGTTCATTCCTCAACAAGACAATTGTATTAATAACTTGTTAGGATTTCATGAACTTACATCTGCCCGTAGCTTCAAAGCCTCCCTTCCAGGTGTTTCTCGCAACAGGTCCATCAAATCTGAGCAGTAAAATATAGGACAACACAGAAATCGAAAAAGATGAGCATTCAAGGTCCATGTAAAATGATTTATAAATTAAATAGAGAGAAGTGATCAAACAAGTTTAAACTAGCAAAAGATTGGTTGTACTTTGATCACAATCCAATTTATGGGGATAAGTGGATTTGCTCAACTCAAACTTATAGATTTCAAGGATGCTCTTCTCGAGTTTCATCAATCTAGTGATACTCCAGGTCTATCAATCATCACCTTTGTTTTATTACTGTTTTTGTATCAGTCTCAAGTTCTATCCACCACAGTTTTGAAATGTATCACACTAAACAAATATGAAATTTAATGATGAGAAAGGAAAGTCGGCTCTTATTCTCCTCGATTTCCAGGCAGGCATACTATAGAGAGAATTATAGTGGGATTATGAAAAGCATTGAGAGCCAATAAGAAGAATAGGTTTTACCCGCAGCTTCGGTTTCTGCCTTATAAACTGATCTAGCAATTCGTTGAATCTGAATTCCAGCATCCCTACATATCAATTTGAACATCAGGCGGGCAGGATGAGACAAGTTCATTCGTGTATGCATAAAATCGTTCTAGTTAATGTACTACTTGAGATCAGAAAGGCCACGTTTCATGTCTCTTTCAGCAAGGACAGAGCGCTCAAGCAGCTTTTGACTCTCCTTCTTCATCAAGTCAACAGATAGACTCAACTCTTTCACATTATTTTCAGCTCTAACAAATTGTGCCTGCATACAATCACATCACAAGGTGTGTTCAGCTCACTTCCCAAGGTGCTGAAACATAAATGTTTTGCGCATGCAATCAGACCAAAGTCAAGGGTGTAATATCAGTTCCATTTTATCTGCATTCATATGATCAAAATAATTGAGATATTGGTGCACCTCCTCACTCTGAAGTCGACCCAGCGTTTTACGAATCAAAATTCTTCTAGGTCCTGCAGACCACAAGCAAAAAAATATCAGTTTTGAATAGAGAATCAATGTTAATCAACCAAGAGAAATATCCAGAGAAGATAGCAAGGCAGCATTTCTTCTTAAAAAATTTACCAACTGGAAAGGAAAACCTAAGCCATAACCGAACATTTTGCAACTGATTAGATGTGGCTTAGTCATGCACGAAACCCATCACCTCCCATCATACATCCAACATTCCCTTCCTCTCATCTTTTTTAGTCCATGGGCAAGTGAGATTATGATATCTTTTCCAACAGTGTAACAACTTAAAATGGTGTAATAATATGTGAGTTCTTTTGGACAATTTCAAAAATTAGAAAAAAGAAAATCAACTTGAACAAGCTAACAGCCAGAATAACTGGGTAAAAAGGCTCACAGCAGACGAATCCAGTATACATGACTACGTGAAAGGATTTAAAGCACATCTGTATCATGAGCCTATGGCATGAACACTAAGGATCATGTTTTCATGCTACTTTTCCCAGAAAGTATAAACATTGTGATAAAACTAATCGATCTGTTAAAGAGTACATTAATTGTGAAGAATAATTGATAAAATGTAATGCAGATTGTGACAATAGTGGAATAACAATGTGAACCTCGCATAAGGAGAAGGCAAGAAGTAACAGCAACACCAGCGGTGAGTGCAGGATGTTCTCTTAAACTCACTAAGTCATCTGTTGGATAAAATGTAGGAAAAGGGATAGTCAATTAACACGACAAACAATATTCCTCAGATCGTATCAGAATTAACAAATGAATTTCTAGGTATGAAACCTTTAACTTTGGTGAAGAAAGCTTCCTCGTAATATCGATACCGAGTTCCGATTTGAGGAACGAATTCCTGCAAAACGCATATCGGTCATTTGGTTGCAGAGAGAGAGGAGGAGGAGGAAGAGGATCCGTTGTTGGTTACCTGAAAAGAGCGGAGATGAGTGGAGGAGGATTGCTGGAGAGAGCGGGCGGAGCTAATGGCGGAGTCGGCTGACTCCTGGACGGTGCGAGGGAGGTCTTCCGATATGTAAGTCAGCCAATCCTGCTGATGCTCCGTCGGCGGTGGCGGTGGCGGTGGCGCATCTTCCTCTCCCATCTTCCGAATTCCTCACACTATGATTCGATATTTTTATGTGAAAATCAGGTTTCTAGGCGAGTTTGCCTTTAAAATAACGAAAATGTACCAATTTTGTTATCTATTCCATATATGAGAAAAACGCCAATGAAACTGGCGTGTCTATAAGTAAAAACGCCAATGGTGCCGGCGTGTCTATACGTAAAGACGCTAACACAATTGGCGTTTTACTTATAGACACGCCAGTTTCATTGGCGTTTTTCACATATATGGAATAGATAACAAAATGAGTACATTTACGTTATTTTAAACGTAAAGTACCCTATAACCGCGTTTTTCCCTATTTTTCTTCTCCTGCCTAATTAATCTAATGTGGATTTAGAAGATAGTATATAGTTTTAAAAATAAATAATGAATATTTAAATTTAGATCTATATTTTGAATAATTAACATAATGAATTAAGTTTGATCTTGATGAGGGACGATGATCCTATCCGGTGGAGTACAACCACACTTGCAGAGCCCCTTCGTGCTGGAGCGCAAACTCCTCTATCGACTACTCATCGGAAGCCCTTACACAGAACCGGAACCAGACCCCTGAATATCAGACTGTGCCTGGCCACCAATCAAAAGAGTCAGTCAGTTTTGATCTCTGGAACCACCACAGACAGTATCGCCATCCCTGGTCTGTACTTTGCCACCAGCTTCGCAGGCCGAGTTGGCTGCTCGAACAGCACAGGATGGGGTTTTTTCTATTTTTGTACTAGAATAGAGTTAGCATTCCTCGTTTGTTCTGGACTTTTTATTTGTTCCGGGTTTGGGAGAGACGCATGAGCCTCATGCGTCTCCTTTTAATGAGACGCATGACGATTATGCGTCTTTCATAGAGACGCATGAGGGTCATGCGTCTCTCTTTTTTTTCGTTTTTTTTTTAACGACGCATGAGGGTCATGCGTCTTAGGGAGAGACGCATCTCCCTCATGCGTCTTAGCCCATATATATTTCGTCTTAGCCCATATATATTTAATGGGCTTTCGAATTTATGAAACCATTCTTGGTTGTTTCTCTTTTATAGAAACATCCTTGAATGTTTGATGTTTCACTTTCGATGTGGGACAAAATCATTCTTGGTTGTCTATCTTTTATAGAGACATCCTTGAATGTTTATGTTCCACTTTCGATGTGGGACAAAATAATTCTTGGTTGTCTCTCTTTTGCATTATTTTGTCCCACATCGAAAGTGGAACATAAACATTCAAGGATGTCTCTATAAAAGATAGACAACCAAGAATGATTTTGTCCCACATCGAAAGTGAAACATCAAACATTCAAGGATGTTTCTATAAAAGAGAAACAACCAAGAATGGTTTCATAAATTCGAAAGCCCATTAAATATATATGGGCTAAGACGAAATATATATGGGCTAAGACGCATGAGGGAGATGCGTCTCTCCCTAAGACGCATGACCCTCATGCGTCGTTAAAAAAAAAACGAAAAAAAAGAGAGACGCATGACCCTCATGCGTCTCTATGAAAGACGCATAATCGTCATGCGTCTCATTAAAAGGAGACGCATGAGGCTCATGCGTCTCTCCCAAACCCGGAACAAAAAAAAAGTCTAGAACAAACGAGGAATGCTAACTCTATTTTAGTACAAAAATAGAAAAACCCCGCACAGGATGCAAGGCTCTCCAAGGGACTCATGGGCATTTGTCATAATCCGTTTAAATGCATCGATTTTGCTTTCTGCCTTTATGCACATCTTGGCCATGGTGCGGACTGCCAGCTCTGGGTAAGCTCCTGCTGTTGTTTCGCCACTGAGCATGACGCAGCAGTCTGTTCCGTCTACAACGGCATTGGCGACGTCTGCTCGGTTGGCCTTGGAGACTTGATCATGGACTCAACATCTGCGTTGTGTTGGAATTATGGTGAAGTGTTGTTGAACGAATTGAATCGATGATCAAGGAATGAATTCGAAGAAAAGAAATCTTTATTGCTTGAGAGAGAATTGCTGAGAAAGCTTACAAAACTGAATGAAGAATATGAGCTAACAAACTAACTAACAAAGCCTTTTAAATCTAACGGCTAGTTAGATCAACGGTTAATGAGCAAATCCGACGGCTCCTGAAGCTCAAGCTCAAGTAAGCTCGATCTCTTCATTCTTCGATCCAATTCCAATTCATGGCTGCAGTGCTTGAGTTATCATACTCACAAATCTCCACCTTGATTACTCAAGCTACTATCACTTCATTTTACACAAATTCACAAGCTGCATACACAACTCAAGCTTGTTTCTAGGCAAAGGCTTCGTTAGCATGTCAGCTGGATTCTCGGCCGTGTCTACCTTGAATATTTTCACTTCACCCTCTTCTATCTTTTCACGAATGAAGTGTAGGCGTACGTCAATATGCTTACTTCTCTCATGGTACACTTGATGCTTGGCTAAGCATAAAGCACTGTTATTATCACATCCAATGGCCACCACATCTTGATTTATGCCGAAATCTTGCAAGATAAACTTGAGCCAGAAACTCTCCTTCACGGCTGCTGTAAGGGCCATGAACTTTGCCTCAGTAGTGGACAAAGCAACGACTGCTTGAAGGCTGTTTTTCCAACTAATGGCAGATCCATAAAGTGTGAATATGTAGCCTGATTGTGATCTTCTTGTGTCAATACTCCCTGCAAAATCAGAATCTGACCACCCCATCAAGGCTTCACCTTCAAACTCCCTTGCTTCATCAAACAAGATTCCAACATTTGTGGCTCCTTTCAAATACTTCATAAGCCACTTTAAGGCTGACCAGTGATCCTTACCATGATTGGACATGAACCTACTGGTTGTTGACACAGCTTGAGCTATGTCCGGCCTTGTGCTAATCATAGCATACATAGTGCTACCAATCATACTCGCATAGGGAATTTTTTGCATCTCATTTATATCTGCCTCACTCTTTGGTCTCTGATCCACTGAGAGTCTATAATGTTGTCCCTTAGGTACTGCAACTTCTTTCACATTATTCAGATTGAACTTCTTCAGCATTCTGGAAATATAATCAGACTTAGATAGCCATATTTTCTTCCCCTTTTTATCCCTGATTATTGTCATCCCCAGAATCCTCTTTGCTTGCCCCAAATCTTTCATTTCAAACAATACTCTCAGATCATCTTTCACTTTCTGGATTTCTTGCTTGCAAGCTCCAGCCAAGAGCATATCATCCACATACAATAATAAGTATGCCACATCAGCTCCATCCTCATGCTTAATGTAAACACATTCATCATATTTTGAGCTCACAAAACCAGTACTTATCATGTGTTCATCAAATTTTCTATGCCATTGTCTGCTAGCTTGCTTCAATCCATATATGTTCTTCTTTAGCAAACAGACTTTGCCTTTGTCTTCTGGTCTAACAAAGCCCTCAGGCTGTGCCATATATATTGTTTCCTTGAGATCACCATGCAAGAATGTTGTCTTGACATCAAGCTGATCAAGTTCCCAGTCTCTTCTTGCAACAATAACCAGTAGCAGTCTGATGGATGTATGTTTCACCACAGGGCTAAAGACTTCATCAAAATCCACTCCTCGCTCCTGTGTGAAATCCCTTGCTACCAATCTTGCCTTAAATCTCACTTCATCCTCCTCGGCAGCCTCAATTTTCTTCTTAAACACCCATTTGCAACTGACAACTCTTCTTCCATCAGGCTTATCCACGAGGATCCAAGTCCCATTCTTCAATAAGGATTTTATCTCCTCAATCATAGCCTGCATCCATTTCTCCCACTCTTTACTATGCGTAGCTTCATGGTATGATCAAGGTTCTGAGTACTCCACCTCCTCAGCCACAATCAAAGCATAAAAGAGAAACTCAGCATCTGAGGACTTAGTTGGCAGTTTGATGGCTCTTTTTGATCTGTCCTTAGCAAGTTTCCAATTTCTTAGACTACCTGATTCAGGCTCCTGAGGACTGTGTTCATC
Organism: Salvia splendens; assembly: GCF_004379255.2. NCBI lineage: Eukaryota > Viridiplantae > Streptophyta > Magnoliopsida > Lamiales > Lamiaceae > Salvia > Salvia splendens. Next base: position 25,431,345 of record NC_056053.1, on the reverse strand, counting down.
TGTTGGTGGGCTGACTTTCAGGCTCCACCTCAATTGCAGCAGTGGACTTATTCTCACTAGAATAAACTGTTCTTCTTCTGAAAGGCAGCTCATTTTCCCAGAAAATCACATCTCTACTGATGATTATTCTAGCATTCCCAGGCTCTATACACCAGAGCCTATAACCTTTGACCCCTGGCTGATACCAAAGCATGATACATTTCAATGCCCAAGGCTCAAGCTTCCCTTGCTTCACATGAGCAAAGGCTTTATAGCCAAAAGTTCTCAACCCAGAATATCCACCATAACTCCCATACCACTTAAAATCTGGGGTATCACCATCAATCCTAGATGAGGGACACTTATTAATCAGATTTACAGCAGTAGAAGCTGCCTCAGCCCAAAACTTCTTTTCCAATCCTGCAGCAAGTAACATACATCTCACCCTCTCCAATATTGTTCTATTTGCACTCTCTGCCACCATAGCACACCATTCACTAAACTTCTTGAAGGCCTCTGACTTTTCCTTTAATATATATAGCCATATCTTTCTAGAATAGTCATCAATTATGCTCATATAATATCTACCTCCTCCAATAGATTTCTCTTGGGCAGGCCCCCACAAATCACTGTGTGCATAGTCTAAAAGATTTGAGGAAGTGTGATTACCTTTTGGATAAGGCAATTTCTTGGCCTTGCCCAGTATGCACTCCTCACAAGGAGTTGCTTCCTCATCATCATTGCAATCTAAGACTCCTTTTCTGATCAGCTCTTTCACACTGCCAGCTGATGGATGGCCAAGCCTGTTGTGCCATTGACTCAATGTGTTGGATGTAACATTGTATGTTTCTGCACCTCCTCTGCTGCAGATTATTGCAGTCAAGTAGTATAGGCTCCCTCTCCTTTCAGGTCTCATGAGCACCTTTCCAGCCTTGCATACTTCCATCTTTCCATCCATATAGGCAAAAGAGCACCCTCTTTCTTTTCAAGAAACCAAGTGATATCAAGTTGCGCTTCACATCTGGAATGTACCTCACTCCATTCAACACTATCATCACTCCCTTATCACTCCTCAGTTTAACCGAGCCTATGCCTTTTATAGAGCATACCTGGTTATTTCCAAGAATGACAGAACCAGTTGCTTCTCTAATATCTTCAAACCAGTCAAGATTTGGGCACATATGAAAGCTACAGCCTGAGTCCATGATCCAAGACCCAGTGACTTCATTATGTATCACATTCAGAACTTCATGGACTTCATCATCTTCCACAGCCTCAGCTGAATTAACAACCCTCCATTCATTCTCTTGCTTTCTCTTCCAAGCGAGACAATCCTTCTTCAAATGGCCAGGTTTCTTGCACCAATGACATGAGCGAGTCTCCTTTTGGCCTGAGGATCCACCTTTGAAGGACTCTTGAGGTTTCTTGAACATCTTTTTCCCTTTGAACTTCTTGATGTTGAGGCTTTGTGCATTCTGATCAGTGGACTTTGATTCACCTTTTTGGAGTTCATTCGCTCTCAATGCAGTCTGAACTTCCAAGAGAGTGATGGTCCTATCGCGACCATACAAGAATGCATCACGAAATTGATCAAAAGAGTGTGGCAGAGCATTCAGCAGTAGGATAGCCTTGTCTTCATCGCCTATTGAAACATCAATGTTTTCAAGGTCATCCACTACCTTGTTGAAGTCTTCAAGTTGCTCCAAGATCCCCTTTCCTTCCAAGAACTTGTAAGAGTATAAACGATGCTTCATAAACAGCCTGTTTGCAAGAGACTTCGTTAGGTAAAGGTCCTCCAGTTTTGTTAAGATGCTCGCTGCGGTCTTTTCTTTTGCAACTTCGTGAAGCACCTTATCACCAAGGCTCAACACGATCGCGCTATGTGCCTTTGCTTCAATCTCAACCCTTTTAGCGACCGCCTTCTCATCCACGTCCGCTTTCCCTTTCTCTCCCTCTTCTTCAACCGATAAAGCCGATGCCAAGCCTTGTTGAATTAACATCGCTCGCATCTTCATCCTCCATAGAGCAAAATCATTTTTGCCTGTAAATTTCTCCGCCTCAAATCTAGAGGCCATCGTCTTTGTGAATTCGCTTCCAACCGTAAGATCAATCGCAGTTTCAAGCAACGCCCAATCTTCCCACAGACGGCGCCAATTTGTTGGAATTATGGTGAAGTGTTGTTGAGCGAATTGAATCGCTGATCAAGGAATAAATTAGAAGAAAAGAAATCTTTATTGCTTGAGAGAGAATTGCTGAGAAAGCTTACAAAACTGAATGAAGAATATGAGCTAACAAACTAACTAACAAAGCCTTTTAAATCTAACGGCTAGTTAGATCAACGGTCAAGATTATTTCCTAAAACTAATGAGCAAATCCGACGGCTCCTGAAGCTCAAGCTCAAGTAAGCTCGATCTCTTCATTCTTCGATCCAATTCCAATACCAATTCCAATTCATGGCTGCAGTGCTTGAGTTATCATACTCACGTTGCAGTGACGACCGGCTAAGAATATCTTCTCAATTGGGATCTCCATTCCAAGATCACCACGAGCAACCATGAATGCATCTGAGTTGCCTAGAATTTCATCAAAATTCGCCCCTTCTTGATTTTCAACCTAATAGTATTTCAGGATACATTCTTGAATGGTAATTCATTTACTCCCATAAACAAAACATAAAGACAGTGGTAGTTGTTGCTTCCACAAGTAAACAAGTTCCATTCTTAAAAACCAGAAAGACAAAAAAAAAACACGCTAATTCCCATAAACAATAAATTCATCACATGATAATAATTTTGGTGAAGAAAACTAGAAATCATATTCTCCACCAGCAATACTATACAATCACATTTTCTACTTCACCAATTCTATGTTAAAATGGAAAAATATAAATACTGATTGTGGACCGATGACATAATTTTATTTCAATTTGTCTCTCATTACATAATTTTACTAACTTATTTTAATTATATTTTATTATAAAAAAAACGACAATGTCAAAATGGGAAGAAAATTGCATATTAAATAGGTGGTCACTTGCACAAGAGGCAAGGCTGATTGTTAGAAAGAGGAATATGGAATTAAATTTTGAAACCCATAAAAATGATGCAAATGCCCCCTTTTTTTGTTTTCTATTCCACAGAATTCATGGTTGAAGAAAGTGGAAACAACATCGGCAAAACCATTTGCATGCATTCCACAGAATTCATGGTTGAAGAAATGTGTGTGACAGACATATAAAGGTGGAGTAGTAATAAACAAAACATGTATTGGTCAAACTAAGGTCGAATAGGTATGTGTGTAAGATGTTAGACAGACAAGAATGTCACTTTTGCATGTGACATGGAGTCTTGTCTGAATAGTAGGTACTACAAGTATAATAAGATAAATAACTGTGTCTTCTTATTCAATAAGTTTGAATGGTCACCAAGTTTAGATCCATGATTTTCTTCTTCCACATAATCCTTATGCCCAAAACCACTGACGGATGTGTTTCTATTTGCTAAATATATTCATCCATTATTACAATTAAGTGTTAACCAACTCTTACTAGGAAAGGATGGTATTGGAAGGGATAGGATAGGATACTCAATAAATAATGGAATACCTCACAGAGTGTTATAGTACTACTACATTATCCACAGGCCAACAGGGGAAACTCAAATTAGTAAACCAAAATGAGTAAAACCTGATCCAAAGGCCCAACATTATCATGGATATCAATCATTATGTGTAGCTTGGGCTTCATTTATTTCTGAAGCCTTTCTTGCTCCTCGCGATATCTTGAGGGGAGGCATGGTCACACGGTACGTTATTTCCTGTTTAAAAGGCGAAAACAGCAACACCTTGGGCCAAACCACTACCTCGACGCCATGAGCCCCACGTTTTTCACCTGACTCAGGTGGGACAGGTAGTTTATGTTCCAATTGGGCATATGACCATGGCTTGTAGTTGATCCCATGAAATTAACGTAGGTGGATCCAAAGCCTTGAGAGGATCAATGTCAACAGGTGCACTAATGTCTGGGTATATTAACATCAAAAATTAACTACTGTAGTGTATACTAACAATTAGGGATGAGATGAAGTAGCGCTTAGCACCTTGACAAAATCGGGCTTCACCGCGACCACCTTTCTAAAGCCGTTTCACTCCGCCGGATGTGCAGCTTGGTACCACTTCACATTATATATAACAAACTCATCACTTTATTTAATTTCAATACTACTTACTAATTTTGTGCCCTGAATTTTAAGTCAATACGCACAACGGGGAGTATATTATATTATAGTAGTATATGCTTAGAGCAGCAAGAGGCCCAGTTATTGGCTGCACAAAGATGAGTGCCGTTGCATTTATTTGAGTTGCTGCCTACTCCACCTTCACGCTCAACGTCTCCGAGAAGCAAATGAGTATCAAACCCGACGCCCCTGCCCGTCAGGTTCCGATTATCCATATCACATTAATCCTGCATGAACAATTTGTTTATCCATCTCTTATTCATATCATACGTAAAACTTTCATGTTAAATATTTTCATATGTAGTACTATGATGGCCCACGGAAACACATTATCCACCGTGGATAAATGATGACACCGCATGGAACGAGCCCTATCGAGGCGGATATGACGTCCACCCCGTCGCGCACGGCCTCGTCGAACGCAGCCAGCACATCCGCCTCCGCGCAAGCCCCCTAAGCTCCAGCGCCACCCGCCTTCCCTCGAGCCGAGGATCATGTCGCGGCCGGATATGTATTCGCTTTTGTCCATCTTGCCGTAGGATCTCTCGAACCCGGATTTGCTCCAATCAGTTCCCGGTTGCACTGCTTCTTCGGCTCCACCTCGCTGGCACGCGCCTTTCCACCTCTTCGTGGAAGCTTGGCGACTCCGGCCACATCCCTATATATATGAATAATACCCAATCATTGCAACATTACATTTAATTTTATTTTAAGACTCGCCTCATAAACCTTAATCGATGCATTTCAAATCTATTTTCAATTCTATTTTTATGCATGTGAAAATAGTAGGGATTCCTATCTATATTAATAACGTTGCAAATCATATAACAATGTGATTTTTCATTAATCATGAATATACTAATGGTTCGATTGTATTGTTGCATGAATTTAATTTTTTATCACATCATGACACGATAGCCATACATATTCGAAGATTAATAAATCAACCATAACTAGTAAAATAAGAATTATATTAAATATTAATGATAACGACCCTATCATGTCACACAAACTATCGAAATTATCGTGTTCTCGACAGAGTAATTAAGGACTCAAACACGGCAAAGCTCGATACTAACTCATTAATTTAGTGCAGTGTCCAAAACTTCCTACTAACTAATATTTGATCATATCATGCATAATACTTTTAAGGAAAAGCAAGAGTGTTTATGATCACCTGAGTCAAAGACACCAACAATGACATCCTCTCCATGGCTAAGCTGCAATGGAGTTCCTCCACTGTAGTCAAGGGTAAGTCCCATGAAATCCCAGCTTCTTGTGGTGCTCAGCTTCATCATTCTACTCTTAAAAACGGATATCACGCCTCTCGAATCTGCAACACCATGCTGAAAATAAAACCACAGATCTAGCTAGGCACAATGCAAGATTCTAGTGGAGATTGTTTACTCTATTCAAGATGGCTGCTTGGCTTGCATTGAGTGTTGCAGCAAATCCAGACAAGGAAGCTTGTAGCTGTACACCATTGCCTCTTTTGCTTCCTCCTTGCTATAAAACCAAAAAAGTTTGAAATCAAACATGTTAAGTTAATCCCTACATAAAAATGATGATCTGTTTTTCTATGGACAGAGACCTATGGAACACGCTGGCAAGGTGGCGGACATGATGCTCGTATGTAACGATAGGATCGGTATGGTGGGCGTGCTCTAAGTAGACAATGTAAACCTGCTTAAGGCAAAAAACACGCGTAAAATGAGAGTGGCGATTAGTTGAAGTGAAACCAACAGAGTTGTACAAATGGAAGTTACATGAGAAGAAGATGTTGAATGAATGAAATAAAGTGAGTGTTAGAAAGAGGCTCCAAAAACACTGAAAACCAGTAGCCATTGCCTCAGTTTGACAAGAAAAACACTGGACCTTTGCTGTATATATATAGGGAGCCAAAGGAAGACATGGAGCGTGAAGTCGAAGGAAACTGTATTATATATGCATTTTCTCATTTTAGGTGTACGTATGTATACTAGCAACACCAAAGTTGAGTTCATGTGACCTTCACATTTACTATTTTCAACAATTATCAGTTATTGAATCCAAATTATATGAAAATAAGTATTGTTTAGTCAAACTGATATAGGCTTAGGCAATAATCCCACAGGTGAAAGCATGCAATGCAAAGACATCATCACCCTAGCTATATAGTAACATCAGAAAGCAGCCCTAATCAACATTACATTTGGAGGGATTTCTGAGATTTTGAATGAACAACTTTATTAGCGGATCAAATATTTTAATGGTTAAAAAATGATAAAAAAAAAAGACAATAGACTGCACTCATGAGGATTCTGCCTGAATAAATACATCTATCAAGTAGAATATCATGAGTGTTCATAAGGTCTCAAGCATTTTGTATGATCCACACGACAGCTCAGTTTTGATCCCTCATGAGATTCCAACAGGAGATGACAAATTGCAAGAATCTTATGCACCATTGATCTTCTAATTCTGGTCTACTGCTGTAAATCATTGCCTAATTAGCTACATCTTTCCCAACAAAAGATGTGTGAATCAAGCGCATATAGTTGCAAGATTATGATGTTCTTTTACGCTACGCTAATCTTCACCTTCCAAGATGCAAAATTCACATTAGTGAGGTTGCAAGTAAGCATTGAGAACCTGCTTTCTGAGGTGCCTACCCTCATAGCTCTCAATAGTATATGATTGAGCTTAATTGACACATCATTATTTAAGGAAATGTAAATGAGATTATTCATAAATCAGTCTGAAATCTCAAGGTTTCCAAAATAGACAGATTGTTTCCTTACAACCAGGAAACCGGGATAACTGTGATCCCCCGTTCCTCTGCTGAGCTTCCCAAATATGACCAATCTGAGGAAAGAGGGGAGGACTTGTTTTCAGTTGATCTACAACACTTGTTCATGACATAGAAAAAACAGCAAACAATCTCCTGCAGTTCACACTGATAAAAGTACTTCTTTGTTATAAATTTCCATGTGACTGAGCTCAGCTTCCGCTTCCACTTCCACTAAACATCCAAATTTGCAGCCATCTTTTTTGGGATTAGTCAATGGATCAGATCATATACAACCATACAGCCTACATCCACTTCATCAAGATTCAAGAGGCATTTATTATATTTGTTGACATTTTTCCCAACCTAGAACGCGCCGACAGTTAAAACACGCTTTCTATTCTTGGAAGGTTTCTTTGCTGTGAAGTTTTTGGCCCTTTTGTTACATATCCAATATGAGAATTTTCACAGTTCAGTTGCAACTATTAATTTCCAAGATTAATTAGAGTTAAACACATTCTTGAATCTTGATTGAGCAAAAGTTGTATCTTTAATTAGTTACCATTCTTAACCAATGATTTTAACACTACATACTGTCAGTTACCTATATAAACTAAAATGAAGCAGGATTTTGTAAACATTTCTTCAATCATACATATATGCAAGATTCTCAACAAATTTTAAAATTTTAAAATTTTAAAAGTAGTAGTACTATTTTTTTTATCATCTCCTTATCTCTGAAAGTTTGTTTCATGTTGAATGTGACATTGATATCTTGAACCTAAAGTCATCCCCACTACCATACAAAATCTTTCTAAAATAAGTAGGTAAGGTGGCTACATAAGGCAACTAACAGTAAGGGACAACACACAAATAGACAATAAATTAGCATCTTCAAAAATCATTTATCAAATAAGTATTGGAAAAGTTGTTGGAGGAGGGAGGGAGTCTGGATAGAGAATAGTATAATTACAGATACATGAAAATGGAATGGAAGATGTCATGCGCATACTAAAGAATAGAGAGAAAAGAGAGGAGTGAGAGAGAGAGAGAGAGATAAGGAAAGGAATGGTGGGAATTAAATTGTAAAAAACGCACTAACTTGCTACTGATCAATAACTCTTGAAAAAAAAGTGCAACAATAAGGAATCATCATTGCCATTTGCCATCAACTATCACCACTCTTATAACTCTTTTCATACCATCCCTCTTCTTTTTCCTTCCCTTTTGCAGCTTCTACCGTTTTCTTGAAAAAAATTAATCTTTCTTTTTATAGGTGGCTCTCTGATCAGATTTTGAAAAGTGGGATTTTGTTTTTTTGATTTTTTTGTGGGTTTGATCTAATGGGGAACTGTTGGAGTGGGTGGAAAATTTACAGGGTCTCTTCCAACTCAAAATCTGGTGAGTTTTCCTATTTTCTCTGTTTTCTTAGATAAAAATGTATTCTTGATTGCTTTCCAGCCATATTTTGATATTCAGAAGGTGATGCTGATATTAATATAACTTAATGAACATTCAAATAATTATTCTGTCTGAGATCATATTATGCAGAAAGATTCTAAAGTTATGTATCTTGTTCTTGATTCCTTTTTAGGTGGTGGTTGATATAATAGTGAAAAATAGAAGAATTATTTTGTCCTAGTAGTACTATATATCAGTTGAACTGGAAATTATCAAGAAAGCATAGTTATAACCAAGAAAAAAACATGTAACAATTGAAGTGTTGCACTGGCAGAATCCCCAGATCAAGGCCCCTCAGAAAAGGTAAGAAAGGATGAGAGAAAACTACCATCAAATCCAGAAGAAGTAGAAGATCTACGCCGTTGCACTTCATCGAAGCCACTGACCGTGTTCACGTTCAACGAGCTCAAGAGCATCACTTCGAATTTCAGACAAGATTACATGTTGGGAGGGGGAGGATTTGGGAGTGTGTACAAAGGCTACATTTCTGAAGACATACAAGGCCTTCAACCAATCACAGTTGCTGTCAAGGTTCATGATGGAGACAATAGTTCTCAAGGTCATAGGGAATGGCTGGTAAATTATTCATAATCTTGATGAACTCATTTTGCTCGATAAGTTAGTTCTGATTAGCTGGTGTGTGCTTAGGCTGAGGTGATCTTCTTGGGGCAGCTCTCTCATCCAAATCTTGTCAAGTTGATTGGCTATTGCTGTGAGAACGAACACCGGGTTCTGATATACGAGTACATGCCTCGTGGCAGTGTTGAAAACCTTCTCTTTTCGAGTAAACTCCACATCCATCTTCTTGATTTGGATGATTTCATATTCTTGATGCAAAAACACACATTGTAGTATTGCTTTGACACCAATGATAATGTTGTTGTAGGAGTTCTGCTGCCTCTGTCTTGGTCTACTAGAATGAAGATAGCTTTTGGTGCAGCAAAGGGGCTGGCATTTCTGCACGAAGCAGAGAAGCCGGTCATCTACCGCGATTTCAAGACTTCCAACATCTTGTTGGACGAGGTCAGTTTGCTCTAAATCTGTGTTGATCATAGCCATATAATGACACAATCAAGAAATCCAACTTATTCACAGGAATACAGCGCGAAGCTCTCTGATTTCGGCCTTGCCAAAGACGGGCCAGAGGGAGACAAGACTCACGTCTCCACGCGCATAATGGGAACCTATGGATACGCTGCACCCGAGTACATAATGACAGGTAGCCATGTCATAACCACTTCCAACACACACACAGAATGATGCCTGAGTTTCGTGACTCTTTTGTGCATTAGGCCACCTGACTCCCAGGAGCGACGTGTACAGCTTTGGGGTGGTGCTGCTTGAGCTTGTGACGGGGAGGAAGTCTCTGGACCGGTCAAGGCCAGCACGGGAGCAGAATCTCACGGAATGGGCTGCCCCGTTGCTCAAGGAGAAGAAGAAGGTGCTCGACATCGTGGATGGGAGGCTAGGAGGAGACTATCCGGTAAAGGGTGTGCAGAAAGCAGCCATGCTAGCCTACCACTGCCTTAACCGCAACCCAAAGGCACGGCCGCTCATGCGAGACATCGTGGACTCGTTGGAGCCTCTGCAGATTGAGGCCAATGCTGCAGCTCACAACCTCTCTTTCACTATATATACTAGTCCTAACTCAAATGCGGCCTAGTCAAAAACCAAAACAGAACACTTTAATTCTTCTCCTTTTTGTTCATGCTTGTTAGTATACTAGTTTGTAGAAAATCAAGAGTTTCATACATACAGATTGATAAATCTTCTTCCTTTTTGGTTGTTGTCATATGAGTTTCTGCTTTTTTTTTCCATTATAGATTGTACAGTTACAATGTTTGAATATCATTGTATTTTTTCAACTATTTTGCAAATTAAAAAGGAAGCAAAACTAAAACGTTGGAAAATTGGAAAATCAATGTAATAAATGGGTTTTGATAACTTTTATAATAGAGTAACAATTTCATGAATCAAATTATAATTTAATAAATAATTGCAAGTTGGCGTTTCCTACGTAATTATAATAGTAATATAAACTTTTTTATGTCAACTGCAAAGATTACAGTTTTTGCTGAAAGCATGGATATGTTCTAGATTGTTCCTCCACAATCCAACGGTTGATATTAAGGTGGAAACTTCATCCACCCCTTGATTTCCACACACTCACCACTCTAACCAAAAAACCTAATCAGATAAACCCTCTTCTTCTCATCCGCTGCCATTTCAACCTCGCTTCCAACAACTTCAATTTTCAGTGAGCCGCTTCTCTCTATCTCTCTTCATTTTCGTTTTTCTGGTTAATTTCATTTCTATGTCTAATTGTGGTCTTGCTATGTTTATGTTTTTTTGTTGCTGTTGTATTGCGCCTCTCCTTGTTGATTTTGACCTCGACACCTATCAGTTATTGCATAGATTTCCAGCCCCGATGATATAGTTTCGAATTCCGTAGCTCGGTCTTTTGATTAAAGATGCATTTTTTGTGAAACCCAGAATTTCATGGATGAGTGTTTCAAAGGTTTTTTTTGTGGGTCTTTTGATTAACGATAAAACCCATAAGTTATTGGATGAGCGTCTTTTAAAGGTTTTTTTTCGTTGTTATTGTGGTTGCATTTAATTCTTGAATTTAAAGAAAACTGGAAATCACATTATAGTTTAGCTGTTTGTTACTGAAACTTGTAAGCTATATGATATAGGATTTGAGCTCTCCTAGGATTTGTAAAAATTTGTTAGACTATGTGATGCTCCAATATACTGATTTTCAACTCTTTGTTGCTGATATAGGTGAGAAGTAAATGACGTCGACTTTCGCTGGCCTGTCCTCAGTTGGTTCATTGGCTGCCCCTGGCAGGGTGCTTGATGATAAAATTACCATCTCATCTAGCAGGTTGTCGTCTCTTGCTTCCATCTCTGCTAGTTCGCTTGGGAGGAGAAAGAATGTGGTCCTCCGCAAAACTCGGCCTTCTCAAATAACAGCTGCTGCTAAGGACTTGTACTTCAACAAGGATGGTTCAGCCATCAAGAGGCTTCAGGTGCCTATTTGGAACCTTTGATTTATGCTAATAAGTTTATTATCTCCTAGTGTGATTACTGAAGGTTGATTTGATTGGTTTTAGGTCGGTGTTAACAAACTTGCAGACCTAGTTGGTGTCACCCTTGGACCCAAGGGCAGGAATGTTGTTCTTGAAAGCAAGTATGGTGCCCCAAAAATTGTCAATGATGGAGTTACAGTGGCTCGAGAGGTATACCAATCAGTCAACATCTTGATATGTTTATAGTTTCGTGCTTTATTGAGTAATCAGTGTTTGTGTAGCTGCATTCGCTGATAAATTGTACTTTATCTGCAACTTTGTTTGATTACAATATAGGTTGAGTTGGAAGATCCAGTTGAGAACATAGGAGCTAAATTGGTAAGACAAGCAGCTGCCAAGACAAACGACCTGGCTGGGGATGGGACGACAACCTCTGTTGTTCTTGCACAAGGGCTTATTGCTGAAGGTGTTAAGGTATGTCGGCCCTTTATGATGCTGGAGATGATTTCATGCATGAAAGTGTTAAAATTATTTGGATTCATCTTGTTTTCAGGTAGTTGCAGCTGGAGCAAACCCTGTCCTAATCACTAGAGGAATCGAAAAGACTACCAAGGCATTGGTTGCTGAACTAAAAGCGATCTCAAAAGAGGTAACCTTTTCAATCTAGGTGTTTAACTATTCACATGTTCATGAACTTTCTGTAATGTATAGGTTGATTGTTAGGCGATCTTGAGGTGGAATAATGTGTGAAATTTTCAGGTTGAAGATAGTGAATTAGCAGATGTTGCTGCTGTAAGTGCTGGAAACAACTATGAAGTGGGGAATATGATTGCTGAGGCTTTGAGCAAAGTTGGCAGGAAAGGTGTGGTCACTCTTGAAGAGGGGCGGAGTGCAGAAAACAGCCTTTATGTTGTTGAAGGAATGCAGTTCGACCGAGGCTACATCTCTCCCTACTTTGTAACCGACAGTGAAAAAATGTCTGTTGAGTATGACAACTGCAAGGTAACTGTTTGTTTTTCCATTTTACATAATGTTCAATACAGGTAAAGGATTTTGTTCTTACTAACACATGTATTGCTTCTGCAGTTGTTGCTTGTTGACAAGAAAATAATGAATGCAAGAGATCTCATCAGTGTCTTGGAAGATGCCATTAGAGGTAGTTATCCTGTGTTGATAATTGCGGAAGATATCGAGCAAGAAGCTCTAGGAACTCTTGTTGTGAACAAGCTGAGGGGGGCACTCAAAGTTGCCGCTCTTAAAGCTCCTGGATTTGGAGAAAGAAAAAGTCAGTATCTTGATGACATTGCTACTTTGACCGGAGGTAAAAAAAATTAGTTAGCTTCCTTTGCTGATATTCTTGAAATGAGCTGCTTTGCACGACTTTCTCATTTGACCTCACGTATATCTGTTACTAAGAGGAATTTACTTCAATATACAGGAACTGTGATCCGGGAGGAAGTTGGTCTAACCTTAGACAAGGCCGACAAAGAAGTTTTGGGACATGCTGCCAAGGTGGTGTTGACGAAGGATTCAACTACAATAGTTGGGGATGGTAGTACTCAGGACGCTGTAAACAAGCGTGTCTCTCAAATTAAAAACCTCATTGAGGTGTGTAACCTTCTCCTCATTTTTGCATCACCATATCCGGATTTGTGAATTTTCTGAATGATGCATTACTTATGAACAGGCGGCCGATCAAGACTACGAAAAGGAAAAGCTAAATGAAAGAATTGCAAAGCTATCAGGAGGGGTTGCCGTGATTCAGGTAATTCATATTCAGTTTCTTATCCAGTTTCTTTTCCTAGTGTATATTAGTTTCTAAATCATAACATCTCTTCTATCCGAAGGTCGGAGCTCAAACTGAAACTGAACTGAAAGAGAAGAAGCTCAGAGTGGAAGATGCTCTCAACGCCACTAAGGTCAGCTACAATTTCTAGATATCTAAATGGTCGTAATCCGAAGAGGTTTTAACGAAATTATTACCTGCTGCAGGCTGCTGTCGAGGAAGGAATTGTCGTTGGAGGCGGATGCACGCTGTTGAGGCTTGCATCCAAAGTCGATGCCATTAAGGAAACTCTTGAAAATGACGAGGAGAAGGTACAGACTTACCTAAGATCTATCCTCAGTATTGAACTCAGAGCCATTCCTCGAAATTCTGATGCTTGAGAGTGTCTATTGTTTCAAATTTGAAATCTGATATCTAACCAACGGGTTATCCAATTGCAGGTTGGAGCAGACATTGTCAAAAGAGCTTTGAGCTATCCATTGAAATTGATAGCCAAGAACGCCGGTGTTAATGGAAGCGTTGTTAGTGAAAAGGTGTGTGGGTAATTGCCATTTACATTAACTTAATTTTGAAAAGAAACCATCCCTCGAAAATCAAGTGTGTATATATTTGTCTAGGTGTTGTCAAGTGAGAACCCTAAATATGGATACAATGCTGCAACTGGACAGTACGAAGATCTCATGGCTGCTGGAATTATTGACCCAACCAAGGTAGGTGTTTCGCCTGCATACCATGTGCTCTCGTTGTGGGATAGTGGATAAGGTTTCGTCTTGCTGTAGGAGTGCTGTCATCTGACTAAGTTAACCATTCTTTTCATCAAGAGTAGTCTTTTCTCTAATTTCTGGTTGGCTTTTTTCCGAGGCCAGGTGGTGAGGTGTTGCCTAGAGCATGCGTCTTCAGTGGCGAAGACGTTCTTGATGTCGGACTGTGTGGTGGTGGAGATCAAGGAGCCGGAGCCAGTCCCTGCAGGAAACCCGATGGACAACTCAGGGTATGGTTACTAAGCGAATCGTTGAGTCGAAGCTCCGGTGTGGTGGCGGATGAGATTTTAGTATGTGGAGTTTTGCAGAATTTTAGTGAAGCCATTTATATAGGAGTGATGAGACTATTTTTTTTCCACCATGTTTGGGGTGGATACGGCGTGGAATGTAACGATACCTAATAATTCAATGTTTCAATAATTTTATGTCCTTGTTAATTTGTGGTCAATGTTGAATAATTATTGATCATTCATCATAATTAGCTACAAGTTAATTGAGACTTTGGGCATAATAATTTGAATATGGAATTTAATGAGTTTAGTTTAACGAATAGATAGTACTAGTTGAATGAAATTAAGGAGTGAAAGATTAAAATTTTATTTTTGTTAAAAGAAGATTTTGAAATGTGAATCATTTAACTTGAGGGAAAGATTCTATACTAATTAAACGAATATTTGTTGGATAGTTGCATATAAATAGAAAGAAAAAGGTATGGAAAATCCACAAGATGCCACGTGGCTCCACAGAAGATAACTGAAATCAACAGATTTCTACAACCACTAGTCTGTTTTCTTCCTCCTCCCCTCTCTCTGCAAAATCTCTCTTTCAAAAATCACAAACACACGCAGAGAGCTGAAAGTCTGTTTTCTTCCTCCTCCCCTCTCTGCAAAATCTCTCTCTTTCAAAAATCACAAACACACGCAGAGAGCTGAATTGAGTAGCTCCGCGTCCATGGCGTCAAGCAGCTACACTTCTTTGTGTTCTTCTTCCCCATCTCTCCCCACCAGACTCTCGCCATCCCCAAAACAAAGCGCCACATCTCTGAAGCTCAATCACACCAAAACCGCCTCATTTCTCATCGCATCACCCAATTCCGATTCGCTAACCCTAAAACCATTCATCAGAGCATCCAATACCGACTCCGAGACTTCCAACGAAGAGGATCAGTACGAGGAGTATGAGGTGGAGGTGGTGCAGCCCTACGGCCTTAAATTCGCCAAGGGCAGAGACGGAGGTACCTACATCGACGTCATTGCACCCGGTGGATCCGCCGACAAGTCCGGAAAGTTCACCGTCGGCGATCGAGTTCTCGCCACCAGGTATTTTGCTTTGAAAAATTCATGCTTATTGATGAAATTGAAAGGAAAAAAGTACTACTCCATATTGCAGTGCGGTTTTTGGGGAGGAAATATGGCCCGCTGCTGAATATGGAAGAACAATGTACACTATCAGGCAAAGAATAGGTCCACTGCTTATGAAAATGCAGAAGAGATATGGTGAGATGAGATATGTGAAATTGGGGTTAAATCAGAAATGCAGTTTTTGTCACAGTAAAAAATCATAAATTATTTTCAGGAAAGACGGATTACACAGGTGAGCTGACAGAAAAGGAAATTCTGAGATTTGAGAGGAATTCTGGTGTTGTAAGCAGCCGAGTTAGGGAAATACAAGTGAGTAGGATTCATTATCCCATTTCTTTCCCGACATTCTTCATTGTGTTGTACTAATGTGCAACTTCTATGGGTGCAGATGCAAAACTACTTGAGAAAGAAAGAGCAGAAGGAGCGGCGAGAGAGAGAGCTACGCGAAGGACTCAAGCTTTACAAGTTAGGAACTTCAATCAGTTCATCTTCTCTGATTAATAACTACTCATGTTTTTCCTGTCCAAAACTGCAGGAGCAGAAAGTATGAAGAGGCTTTGGAGAAGTTTGAGTCCGTATTAGGGTCAAAACCCGAACCATATGAGGCTTCAGTAGCAAGCTACAACGTTGCTTGCTGCTATGCAAAGCTTGATCAGGTAGTGATGAATCTATGGTGTCTTCTTGTTGTATTATGCTTCCTTTTCCAGTCAACTCTAGATTGTATTCAACTCGAGTATGTGAATTCTTGTTGCAGATACAAGCTGGACTATCTGCTCTTAAGGATGCCTTGGACGCAGGATTTGAAGATTTTAAGGTTGATGTGTTGTCAGAATATAACATCCCACCATTATATCAATTTCAATCCTTTTCTGACTATGACAACTTCTAACAGAGAATTCGGGCAGATCCTGACCTTGAGAACGTCAGGAAAGCAGAGGAATTCGATCCTCTTCTGAAGAAATATGATGATTCTTTCATCAACGAGAATGCCATCAACGCCATCAAATCTCTGTTCGGATTCAACAAGAAATGACAGAGATTGTTAGGGAATGCGGCTAAAACCAGCAGACTTTCGTTGGATGCTATGTATAGGACTAGCTCAGTCGAGAGATTCATCAACGTTTTTTCATATATTTTACAGTTGTCTGTTTCTCTGAAGGTATAAGTCTATTTTACCCAGAGTTTATAATGATGCAAATTTCATACAAGCATTGAAACTGAATGTAACAATGATCAAATTGTTTGAGTTTGAATGGTTTCATCTTTGTAAAAGAATTGATGATGGGTGCTTACTTACAATGATGCAAATTGCATACAAGCATCAAACTAATAAAATTGGTCGAGTTTGAATCTTTGTTACAAAGGATTGATGATGGATGATTACTTACACGGTGTTCAGAGCAGGAAGGTAGAATTCTTGGTTGGATTTGAAGCAGAGATTAGCAGACGACTGAGGTTAAAATGTAGCCAAAAAAGCAGATTGAATGATCTCCTGGATCACCTCTGCTTCTGAACCACCCTCTAAGCAAGCAGTCTCATAGAATGGCACAGAGACAACGGCTGCTTTCTTCTTCATTATCAGTATCTCCAGAGTCACTGAGAAGAGAAGGTTGAAATCAAGAAGCAAATTGAAAATAACACATCATATAGTGACTTATAATTTTCCCAGAATGTGTGTGTAACAATTGAATCATCAAACACAAAATTGAAAACTTGATACAGAGCAATTAAAATGAGAACCACCTTGATTCAAATTCCCTGATCTCAGCAAGTTCCTTTCCCAACTGGTCCATCCACTGCACTTTTTTCTTCCTAATCTCCCTGGTGGAGCCGGGGCGAGGTACGGAGCTTTTCGTCACAGTGTCATCTCCATCAGCACGTTCTTCTTCTTTGACACCCTCATCCGATGGCTTAGCATTAACAATGTGTGGAGTGCTTTCCAGCTTCAACGCCTTCGAAGTGTAAAGATGAGCACCTGAAGGCTTGCAGAAGCCCTTCTTGCAGAACAAGAAAACGGTTTCCTTCATCTCATCTTGCTTCTTTCATCTACTAATGCAAAAACACACACTCAAATGCAGCAGCAAACACTTAACAGAAAATCAAACAGATGCATGAATTATGATTCATGTGACAATTCCAAAGAGAAGAAAAGGGAAGACTGAAGAGGAATGGAATGCTTATTAGGCAGCTATGAAAGAGATAATACACCAATATGTAATGTAAGACACTCCATTACTGTTACATGCTGTTTTTTTCAAAATCCAAAATTTAGTAGAAGCATATCCTTACCAACCATCACATGACATTCTTTTTCCACAAAAAAAGCATCTGATCATCTCAAATCAATGAGTTTTCTCCTGCAACTTAAGTTCCTTATTTTCACTCCTTTTGTTAGCTCCGCAAGAGCTCAACTAAGTTTTGGATTTGAAAAGTTGGCCTTAAAATAAGCTCTACCAACTTTAGTTTTCTTAATATTAAACATATGTATGGTATCTATTCTATTTTATAAAGAGATGATGTTTCATGCTGTTTGTCCAACTATTTGTTCAATCAGTTATAAATAAACAAAAAGGTTTGTCCTTTTGTCACTCAACCAAAGCCAATATATGCTTTTGGAGAGAACCAGAAACCCTTTTTCTTCCTCCTTAATGATTAGGAATCAAATGCTTCTAATTTGCCTCAAATTTGTGCTTAATCTGTTACTCACCAAACCAAGCTAGTCCCTTTTTTCCTTTCATATCAGATGTAAAAATCTTCTTTTTCCTTTATGAAAAGTGAATTTTTTTTTACTGTCCCACACTGTTTCCTCCCTAGAGAGAGAGAGTGAGAAGCAATGAACACTAGCATGGATCTAGGCAATCATGCCTTACGTGGGAACCTTTTCTTTTTCTTGTGAGTAAAGTAGACTAATTTTGTTGTTGTGAATATTGTGAAGGTTGGATATGATTTCAAGAATTGCAGTTTTGGTGAAATGATGAGGCATGAGGAAATGGAGCAAGTGGTGGGGATGAGAAGCATGAAATGTGGTTGAGAGAGAGCCACTTGATTGTTGAAGCTAATTTAACATGAATTAAAATGAAAAAAAAAATGATTTAATTTTGGAAGGGGGCAAGGCAAGGATCCTTTCTCCATGTGCCCCTCTGTCTTTCCGTAGGGCTACAACATTCATAACACTTTGATAAACTTGAAATTACCCCTTATATCATTTTGTATATTCAAACATTTATACTATTCCTCTGTCCATTATTAAAAGTCATATTTTATCATTTTTGTTCATCCTTCATTAAGAGTTTTATTTCACATTTACTATAAATGATAACTAGGCCCTACATTTCTCCAATTTATTTCACTCCCATAATAAATATATATACTTCATCCATCCCTAAAATTTATGAATTATTTCTTTATCAGTTTGTCCCTGAAAGGTATGATATACCTTGGCATTTGCCCCTCCTCAAAAAATATATATCAATATTCAAGTATCGTCTATTGACTGTGACATTAATTTTTACAAGTATTCATATCTTAAAAATATTTTGAAATTCTTTAATTATAAAAAGTTGAAGGAGGAACTTTTCTTGCATGTCACAAAATTAAGTGATAATATTGAAGGTCAAATTATATTTAGAAAATTCGTCAAAAATATATAGTAAAGATATTTATAAAAAAAATATGAGTATGTGATAAGTTAATTAAAAATATGTGCCCTTCAGGGTATTGAGGGTATTTTCGTCAATAAAAGCTTGGAAATAGTAAAAAAGTACTTCGAATGATATTAACTCATAGTTGACGGACCTCAAATGATATTTTCAAAGTTCACGGACCTAGAATGATACTTTTACAAAGTTCGTGGACTAAAAAATATGTTCCCTCTATAAAAAACCTACGAATAGATCTTCGTGCCGAAACTCTCAAGTCTAATCGCATAATCACACTGATTGTTTGACTTATAAATTCTCTTTCGAAGAGGCTTGCAGTGAGGATGCCAATTTCAAAAGATAAGCAAGCTATTGGTCATCCGCCCCTCAAAATTTCGACGAGGACATATAAAGTCTTCTTTCGAAGAGGCTTGCATTGACATCAATTCTATGTCCGAGGATGCCAATTTAGAGAGGTTAGTTCTACCTCTCGAAATTAGCATCCTCGCACATAGAATTGATGTCACTGCAAATGACCAATATCTTTGCCCATTGCTCCCAATTTTTCCGATGCAGTTGCGGATCCATGAAAGGCGGCGGGTTTAGCCTCCAAAGGGTTAGGGTTTCTAGTTTCCTTCTAGTATTTCCGTATCACCCAGATGATAGATTCACCCAATATACAACTCAGCGTTCACTTTTAAAAATGTTACCCTTACTACTACTAATTTTAATTAATTTACCGAATTAATCTAAAATAAAGCTTATAGATTTCAATGCCAAAATTTTGACAAAGCAATAATCTTAATGACAAAAAACTTATCAGAGGGGAAACTCGCTTACACTATTTTGAGAAAGAGTAATAAAAAGATGATTTAGCCAGCAAGAGTAGTGTAATTGTTGTTAATTGACTAAGGATATTTAATCCTTATTTCACTAATTAATCCCTATTTTATTTTATTTTTAATAAATAGAAAAATAATTAATGTGAATGAAACGATGTCGTACAAACTGGGCCAATATTGAGCCCCCTTATATTAGGCTCTTGGGCTTTGATATTCCGTATGGTTGGTCATCCAAATGAGTTTATTTAAGTGTTTATTTTTCAATGTTTACAAGTGTTCAATGACTTATAATTAAATTTTTGAGATTAAATTAAATCGAAACTAATTTTGTCGCGTGAGGAAAGTCAAGACTCATAAGTTTAGGCTAATTATATTTGATATTATTCTAGAATAAAATATTGAACTTTATCTATTCATTTAAATAATATTCATAAGACTCAATCTTATTAAGTCCATCAAACTCGACACCCCTCAACTTAATTTAATATCTAATCCAACTATTGTAGTATAACAAAACCAAGGCCGAGGAGCAAGAATAAAGCAGCACAAAAAGACCTTCGTCGGGTACAATATCTTAGTCAGTAATTCAATATATGTTGATACCAGGCATTCCCATCTCGTATCTCCATCACGGTAAGCATCTTCTTCGCGTACTCTTAGGGATCGTCCATCCTCTAATCCCCTCAAAATTGTGTAGTATTTCTCCCGTCGAGATAGGACATTCGGGGCATCATCCTTTAATCCAAGTGCCAAGGAGCAAAAACAACCTTTTTTCTCGAGTTTCCAATTGGGGTTGAAGCCTAGGATAGCAATCTTGTGTTCCAATGTCCCACACTGACCGCGATAAGACATAGAACATTGAGCACATCTTCTTATCAAATCTTTTAAAAGGAGCACCAAGCCAGGAGAGAAGACAGAAGACACATTAACAGTTGGTTGGGGATGCAAACTGATAAGTTCCACCAATGACAACATGCTACTAGAAAATTTGCAACAAAAGAAGAAATGTTCAATAGACACTGACTCTTTTCTAGATAACACGCACGGGTCATCAGCGATACCGACCATTCCAAATTTGAACAACCTCTCTTTGGTGTACGTCTCCCTTGATATTTTTAAATATATTAATTATAAAATTTAAAATTATAAATTTAATTATCAAAATAATTTGTAACATGAAGTAGTCAGATACTTCTTCTATTCTTTTCCCTGGCGCAGCTGGGCCATCTCTCGAGCACAGGTTTAGGTTCGGCCTAATTTTGATTGTGATTTGATTCATTTTTTAATATTCAAATTAAAAATTTTAATTAGTCCTAAATTTTTAATTTTTAAATAATCCAAATTTATTAATTTTTAATATTAAAAAATAATTGAATAACAATCAAAATTAAATTTAGCTACAAGCAATTTCAAAATTATATTATGATTTCAAAATTATATTTATTTTAATTTTTTACTTTTTAAAAGTTTTAGAGAAAGAAAGAAAATGAGGATCTGACGTAAAGTGATTGAAAAAATGAAATGAAAAATATCATTTCAGGTACTCAAACTATAAGAAAATGTTATATCCAATACTCAACATAAATAGATAAAGTTATCATATCCAGTACCTAAATATGAAAGTCCAAAAATATTCTACATGTCTTGGGAGCATTTTTTATGCATATTTGTGATAAATAGTAAAAAAGAAAAAAAAATACCACAGATATGATTACACCTTAATTTAGAGACTAGTCATGATATTTTTAAAGTTCAGGTTCTATTTGCGTGCCAAACGCCTTATAGAAACAATTTGCGTTTTCAATCTAAATTAATAAATTAGAATGGTTCAAATTGCAGTCAAAATAAGAATTAAAGTATTTAAAATGCAAAGTATAGTCCAACGCATACTTTTTAACAATATAATAGTAAAGAAAATTGTGTATTAGGAGGTTCGAATTTTTGTGGTTACATGCATCTTCTTCTTTAAATACCAATATTCATTAGTAATAATTATAATAATGAATGAGCAAGTAAACCGGAAGTTAAGAAACAATGCAGTGGAATTGTTGGCGAGTAATGTTTGGAGGCCCCATTATTAATTCAATAATTGTCCAATGATTGGCCATTTCATTTTCATTTTCCAAAGTCGAAACAAACAAGTCATAAACAATGATCTTCATCAACACACAACAAATCAAACCTGAATAATCTAGACACATGTAGAGAGAGATGCCGTTCAACATCGTGTTGTTAATTTCAACGGCGAAGAGATCGGCGGAGGTGTGGCAGCAGGTGGCGTGTTTGCCGGAGCGGATTAGCAGCGATGAGATGGTCGATTTGGTGGTGTGTTTCCCTCTTCAGCAGGTCGGGCGCTTGGCTCTCTACGTCTGGACTTACCTCTGCGTCTCTCCCTACCCCCACCGCCACCACTACGAGGCTTCCTACACCAGCGATGATGATTCCGATTACGCTGACGGCGGCGGACCCTCAACAACCAAAACACTGACGGTTACAACTCTTCTTCCAATTCTGATTAGAGTTAGACTATACTAGATTAGACAGCTTGTAAATTGCTTGTGTTTTCCCCTTTTTTACTCCCCCTTCTGTTTTTGGGAAGAAGACTGACTGTATCATGAATCTAACTAGTGAACTCAAAAACTAATAGTCCAGATTTAGAGTCGATTTTTGAAGCTTTCAGCTGATTATTTTGTGAGTAAATTTCATGAAATCAATATTTTATTGTATTGAGACATAAATCAATGCCGACATTCAAAGTCACTCATTGTTTAGCATTGCCTTTCATCTGTTCGACGAAAGGATGCTCCTGTAAATGATTACACCTTGAATACTGCAATCAGAAAAGGATGTGATAAATTTGTGTAATGTTGGGCGTGCATCCATGGAATTAGAAGACAATGAGAAAAATTTTCAAGTTGCAAACAAGGGCAGACAGAGGAGGCTAAGCATTTGTTCACAAGAATAGAATCCAGAGATGAATGAATTCAAGGGGATTCACACACCTGGCTGTTTTGATGATGTAGTGCTCTTGTAAAGAGTAGACATGTTTGGTTTCAGGAAATTGATTTTTGATTTGAGGAATTCAAGATGAGAGTTTATGTGTTGATAGATCAATTAATTATGTCATGCTCTTGCTATCTGGTATGGTATAGTCTCTCTCTCTCTCTTCGCCTCTCTTGTTTGGTCGTTCCATCCTTGTAATGACAGGTTCGTGCAGGCTTAACATGAGCGGATGGGCTAATATGGCTGCAGCAGGCCAGGTACATGTGTGTTTATTTTGATTTCCCAAACTTTCCAGCCATGTATTTCTTGAACCACACATGCTAAGGCAGCAAACAAACTTCCACTTTATTATATAATCTGTTAATTCTACTAAATAATATAGAGCCAGCCACCATCATTGATTGGAAACAATTTGGAAAAGTGGTTAAATTTTAATGATTTGATTCGCTTGCATTTTCAAAACAAAAAAGGCCGCAATCATGGAGAAAAGTGGTATGAAATTTGATACTAATATTTATAATATTCTTTTCTTTTTTGCATGGCATCAATCGTGGAGAAGAAAATCACGGAGAATATAAATAAAAAGTGGAACCTAACTTTCCAATTTTCACTAAAATATACAGTCTTTGTTATCATTGCTCATTATATTCTTCATTCTAAATAAACACAAAGTAATTAATAGCTTGAGAGTATGAATTATTACTATATCTATATGGATAAATAAAGGATTATCATTGAATAACCCGCAGTTGCACTGCACAGTTGCTATCACAAAATATGCTGTGATTTTGATTGTTACATAATTTTTGTGTATCACGTTCCTGCAATCTGTCAATTTGTAATAAAGTGAACTATTATTCGAAAGATACAAAAATTGGGACCAATTAAAAAAATGGACCAAATATAATCAAGTGCCTACTGTGACTCGTTATTTTTTATATAAAAATAAAATTAATAAAACGATAATAGTCAATGTCGATATTGTGTGCTTAAAAATCCAAACATCTCATTAATTGCGTTCGAAAATCCAACATTTCTATCAGTATTGGAGATTTAGAATATCGAAGTTTTGAAGTATCCCTATTTATATTTATAATTATTATTAAATCACGATTTAGAGTGAAACATGAAACAAGAAAGATGGGAGTTTTCAAGAATTGTGATTTGTCTGTATCAGATACTAGGATTAGGAATCCAATAAACTTGTATTTTGATTATTTTAAGAAAGCCATGCAGAATATTTTATTGGAATTATTTTGCAAATTATACAAACAAAATTATGAGTATGTGATAAATTCTAGGCAAAATGTCTTGATACTTCCCTGACATCGCATCTCTACTGAACTAAAAGAACTTAGATTATAGTGAAATTTTATTGATTTTTTATTAAGTATAAGACGATAACAATAGAATAATATGGAGTAATCCTATTTTTTCATTTCAAAGTACGACTACATACTACTAAAAGAAATTTCTATGACCATAAAATGTGTAACAAATAGTATAAATAAATTAAATACTAGCAATAATAACAAGAGTGAACTACGCCAAAAGTCCCTAACGTTTCCAGAAGTTGCGTTGCAGGCCCCTAACAAAAAAAATATCGTCAGACAACCCTAACCATAAACGTAATCACATATCGTGTTTTTCGTGACCATATTGCCCTTTAGCCCTAAAAGGGCATTTCGGCCAGTTCCGTGAATTATCTGACATTGGCCCTGCCCTGCATGCTGTCGCGGTTACTGTGCATGATGTCATTGATGGGTTGATTGACCGGCGATTAGACCTAGTGAGCAGCCATTACGTATTCGGTGAGTTAAAAATTTGGGGACTCGGCGGGTTTTTGAAACATTTTCAAATAATTCACAATTTCACACCCCTCTCAGTAACCTCCTATCGCCATTGACGGTTCTTGCATGAATGGCGCCAAAACGTAAGCGGGTTGGGTCCTCTGGTGCCTCCTGATCTGGATTTTTTATATCCCGAAGAAGAATACAGTAAGTTACGATTGAAAATTGCAATTTACAAGTTCACTGAGAGATGGTCTCAATTTGTGATAAATGCACTAGTTGATAGTCTCCATTTGTGATTTAGGGCTCTGAAATTTGTACATTTTGGTAATTTAGATCCATGGCTTGGTTCGATTTTATTCAATTTCTCAGGTTGTCAGAAGTTAGGTTATTTAATTTTTGTCTTATTTTGAATAATCGCAATAGGGGACGCGCCCGGGAAGTTTTCCGTTGCTTTCCATCATGGTGGGTCGTTCTTCGAAACCAAAGAAGAGAATAAGTATGTTGGGGGTTACCTGACTTTCTTCGATGACTGCGACGTTAACCACTTCGAGCTGATAGACTTGTCTAGTATGTTACGTAAGCTGAGGTACGACAGGAAGACAATATGCGAGTTTTACTACTGTCATCCTAAGTATAGTCTTGGATGTGATGGCAAAGTAATAGGAGGCCCGCTGATGCCCATTGTTGAGGATGCACAACTAATTGAATTCCTCAAGGTTGCTGCTACTAGCACAAAACTAGTTCACATATACGTGATGGAGATTACCCGGGCGGCCGCTATACTAAAAAATATGAAAGATGAAGCGCAAGAGGTTCTCAAATTCTGGCCGGCCAAATCCGCAGGAATGATTATTGAAGAGATTGAAGAACCTCAACCCACTGTCCCAAAGCGTCCACCGAGAAGGAAGAGAATGCAGGAGCATGTGGTGGTGCAAAAGAAGCAGCCTTTGATGATTGGGTGGTATGACAAAGATGTAGAGTTTGAGGAATTTCTTGTAAAAAGTTTAGAAACTGACCGTGCTAAGAGAAAACGGGAGGACGAGGTAGCACGTCAAAATTTGGAGAAAGCCTTTGAAGAGGTATCATCAGAGGCTGTGGAAAAAGTATCAGATGCTATACCAACATCGGCTGAGGTGGAAGTTATGCCACAAGTTGAATCAGTCCCAAAAATTGTTGAAGCTATACCACAAGTCGAAGTTATGCCACAAGTTGAATCAGTCCCAGAAGTTGTTGAAGCTATACCACAAGCAATACCAGATGTTGTTGAAGCAGTGGCAGATGTCGAAGTCGGAGGAGAAGACTTCCATGCACACGTGCATGAGGTAATTGGTTGTGATTTCCAATAAATAAGTGCGACATATTACCCACGTTTGTGAGTTGTGATTTACATGCATGATTTAGTACCCCATTTGTGATTTAGTTCTGTTTTGTTTGTGTTCGAGGGTGTTTACTTTTGTTAGTGGACGGCCAAAGAAATTGAGGCGTGAAGAGCCCCGGGTGCGTCATCATGCGGATGGTTCTGAGTCACTACGACGCACCTTTGTACTCAGATGTCGTCGGTGCGGACAAGATGGGCTTAACAGGAGGACATGCACCAATGATCCCCATGTAGATGCGCGAACCGAAGTTGGCCAGAGTTCACAGCCCGCTGAGCCCAGTCAGCTTAGTGAGCCACCCACGACGGATGGCGGTGTCAGGGCTGAGTCGTCTACCATGTCTCAAAATCCAGAGGTAGTATCCGGTATCAATTTTTGACTTGTCTTTCCCCACCCTTGGTCTGTATTTTAATGGTTTGTTTGTTACAGACCAATCTGCCTCGTCGGGGACGACCTCGCACACGTCGGTCTACATGGCCAAACGAAGAGGTAGTTGGTGGTGTAAAATTTTCACTTTTCATTTCATAACCAATGGTACTCAATTGACCGGTTTCTTGTTTGTTGTAGACCAATCCCACTAGTACAAAGACTAGCACACATCGCACTAGGGCTCAGCCGCAACGTTGTGGCCGTCGCGGGGATCAGGATTGAATAATCGTGGGGATCAAGATTGAGAACCTGAAAACTCTGAAAATTGTGTTGGTTTCTTGTTAGTGCTAATGTATGCAGTTTACGGCCTTTTGACAAACAGTATTCCTCTTGACAAACATTATGCTTAATGGGATGCCTCTTGTATGTATTCGTGGTTAACTGTATTTGACTATGGTATTTTGTACTACACTTTTGTGTAGCCGTTATAGGAGAAGTCCCTTCTTGTGCCTTGATAACTACCTATACATATGTTATTAATGAGAACTGTATGTTTTAACTTTGTACATAGGATGTTATTTCACGAAACGTTGTGTACATCCGGTGTTATTCAACATAACATTTTGTACACATGGTGGTATTTCACCAAAACATGGGTACTTCGGGTGTTATTCAACAAAACGTTTTGTACGCATGGTGGTATTTCACCAAAACATGGTAACTTCTGGTGTTATTCAACAAAACGTTTATGTAATACTTCAATCCAATGATGTACAATCGTGTACACTTCAGAGGTATGTTAAGCTTCAGTCGTGTACACTAGTTAAAGTGTCTCTTGTTAAGAACAGTGAAACTTAAAGACGTTTAGTACTTAAGCTCCTGTTATGGATTGGAGAAGAGAAGAAAAATGTTAACATTACATTAGGAAAACAATTACAACACACAACAACAATATTACAATCTTCATTTTTCGAGACATTTTGGTGGTTTTGACAACTTCTACATTAAGACGTACACACTCCTCACTCTTCCTGCTCAGCTTTAACTTCAGCTCTTCACATTCGTCACTTTTTTTCCGCAATTTATCTTCAAGAACACACACCTCAGTATTCTTGCATCGGAGTTGTTCTTCAAACTTGTCTCGTTCCAGTTTGATCCTTTGAAAGTAAGTGTCTTGGCTTGACGATAGACCCGCATCAAACCAACGAAAGAATCTGCAATCATCTTCCTTCCATATTGAACAACGATAATAACGTCGCCCAAGATTAGCTGTCGTCCTAGATATCACGAGCTCAGTCTCAAGATCATGCTTACAGTACACAATCCGTGGACGAGGCCAATCCCAGTTGAAACTTGAGCCTAAAGATTGAGAACTAGAGGACGACATTGTAACAAGGACTTGAATTGAAAAGTAAAATCAAGAAAGTTTTCACACCTTATACGCTATTATTAGTCGGACCCTCCCCAAGAATTGGAATGACATAGCCCAAAAATTGGAACGACACCCATAAACCCTACACCCAACACAACAAAAATCAACCGCAGGAACTCACAACAAGCCTCATTCAGTTATCCGGTAACAGTGGAAATTACCTAAATTGTGATGTGAAACTCAGCGATACGGATGAAAAACCCTAAATTGAACACAACCAAAATCAGCCTCGGGACCTCACAAACAACATCCTACATGTTACCGGTCACAGTGGAAGAAATTACCTAAATTGCAATGTGAAACTCGGCTATTGGGAACAAAACACAATAAATTATACAAAACCAAAGTCATCCGTGGGAACTCACAAAAAAACATCCCACATTTTACTGGTCACAGACGAAGAACTTACCTAAATGCCGGTGTCAAACAGCGAAATCGACGAATTAACCCTCAATAGCGAGTGCAGGAATGAGTGCAGGGAATGACTGCAGGAATGAAGATGGGAATTCAAAATGGGAGAATTTGTGCCTTACAATTTGTATATATCGTCGGGAAATTGTAGTGAGAGAATGGAAATGAGTTATGGAATGTGCGAGTACAGAGAGCAGGTCTTTGCAACGCCAGAGTAGGTCTGCAGTGGATGTCCCCACGTTAAAGCTAAGTTTACTAAAATGCCCCTGAAGGGATTTGGGCATTTTGGTCCGAAAAATGACTACAAATACACGATATGTGATTACGTTTAAGGTTAGGGTTGTCTGGCGATTTTTTTTGTTAGGGGCTTGCAACGCAACTTCTGAAAACGTTAGGGACTTTTGGCGTAGTTCACTCTAATAACAAAATTGAATTAGATTTGGCATAGGTCCATAGGATTCTGATTGAACAGTGTGGTAGGGTCCAGTGAGTACAGTACGGGCTCACGGGTGGGAGGGCTAGGCCCAAAAGCTGACGTCGAGCTCGGTTTTACCTCTTTTTCAAACTCTCAATTATGCCAAAATTAATTAATAGTATTGTCCCAAAAATATCATAGTGTAATTTTTAGTAATTGAATATACAATAATTCACATATTCCTTATTATATCAAATTTATAGCAAATCTAGACTAGCTACGTGTGACAAGGGAACTGTCCAAGTTCCGAATTAATTTTCCATAGTAATTTAATCATAATATATATATATATATATATATATATATATATATATATATATATATATATATATATATATATATATATATATATATATAGGGTTGTGATCAATGTCGAACTAATTTTAAAGACCGAACTAGAGACCAAATCTGGGCCATTAGATCTAGTTTTTTTGATGAGATGTGATGTTGTGTAAATTTTTCGGTCTTCATTACAAGCCCATTTTACTTCATTGTATAGATTTATTACTTCATTCCGTACGTAATACCTTGAAACTACAACATGTTTTTACTTTCTTCCAGTAGGTTTTGAAATGATTCAACATATGTTTCATTTGAATTCATTGACCTGAGTTTTTACTTTATTTACATTAAAAAATGCAATTTATTCAAGTGCGTTTATTACTTCATTCAGAAACGTTATTACTTCATTGGATAAAGTTTTTACTTTATTCCAGTAGGACTTCACATACTTCATTCCAATAATTTATTGCATCATTCCATGTGTTTATTACATCATATCAGCGTTGTGCCGGTGGTGATAGATATTGTAGAGAGAAAGAACGGCACGCGACGGTGAAACCGCATTTACGTACTGGAATGAAGTAATAATCCTACTGGAATGAAGTAAAAACCTACTGGAATGAAGTAAAAACCTACTGGAACGAATTTAAATCTTTGTAACATGTTTGTATGACTTATTTACCTTCGGATGAATTAAAATAGGCTCGTGATGAAGGTGAAAATAAATTATAAATTTGTGCCTTTCATCCATAAAAAACTAGATAAAAAAACCCTAATTTGGTATGGTTCGGTGGTTCGGTCTTTAAGAGTGGATTTGTGAATAATGGGACTATATATATATATATATATATATATATAGGGGAGCGTTATTCTCCTATTCATCCCTTAGATCATTTATTCTTCTTAATATGAGCTGTTAGATCGCATTCATCAACGGTCCAGATGATATGCATTATTACACTATAATGTTGCATTATTAGTCGGTGTGCATTATTCAACTGAAAATCTGCATTATTACACTATAATGGTGCATTATTAGTCGGTGTGCATTATTCAACGGAAAATCTGTATTATTAAATGACACGTGGCACCAATCTAACCGTCGGATGACAAAATCGTGGGGCTGAGATCAAGAAGGAAAAAGGAGGAAATATAGGAAAAGGAAATGAATACATCCCTATATATATATATATATATATGGATATATATATACAGGGAAGCGTTATTCCCCTATTCATCCATTAGATCCTTTATTCTTCTTAATATGGGCCGTTAGATCTCATTCATCAACGGTCCAGATGATCTGCATTATTACACTATAATGGTGCATTATTAGTCGGTGTGCATTATTCAATTGAAAATCTGCATTATTACACTATAATGGTGCATTATTAGTCGGTGTGCATTATTCAACTGAAAATCTGCATTATTAAATGACACGTGGCATCAATCTAACCGTCGGATGACAAAATCGTGGGACTGAGATTAAAAAGAACAAAAGATACAAAAAGGAAATGAATACATCCTCTATATATATATATATATATATATATATATATATATATATATATATATTTGGAAAATGTAGCTGTGACCAAATATTAGGGTTAGTGTTGACCCTTGTCTCTCGGCTTTCCAGCACTAAATTTACTCTACTTAAAATTAACAAATAAAATAGGTATCACAGTAAAAGATCTATTTTTTGTTTTACTCCATCCGTATTCAAAAAATATAAATATTTGAAACGACACGAGTTTTAATGCATAATTGATAGAGTAAGTGAGAAAATTTGGTTAAGTAAGAGAGATGAAAATAAAAATGAGTAAATTAAGAGAGAGGAAGAGAAAAAATAGTGAAAGTAGAGTTAGTGGATTGTGAGGTCCATATCCTAAAATAGAAAGATTCTAAAGTTTCTATTTTTAAGGAACGGTCCAAATGAAAATAGTTGCTATTTTTAAAAAACGGAGTATTAGAGAC
This sequence comes from Salvia splendens, assembly GCF_004379255.2. Taxonomy (NCBI): domain Eukaryota; kingdom Viridiplantae; phylum Streptophyta; class Magnoliopsida; order Lamiales; family Lamiaceae; genus Salvia; species Salvia splendens. The sequence continues at coordinate 25,400,365 of NC_056053.1, read as the reverse complement.
ATTTCTTTTCGGCACGGAGTTTAAGAAAAAAGTGTGTAGTGTACTCCTATTAAATAGAAAATAATCAAATAAGAGAGTGAAAAATAGAGAGAAGAAAGTATGAGAGAGAAAAGTAAGTGAGGTGCGTGTCATCCTTGCGCAGGGGCCATGCTAATCTTCTCTGTATCGTTCCAATTTTATCGGATGTCCCCGAGGGGACGGTCTATGTTGCTGGGCTAATCTTCTCTGTATCGTTCCAATTTTATCGGATGTCCCCCGAGGGGACAGAAAAGTAAGTGAGGTGAAATGTGTTACTTTTACTAAAATAAAAAGGGAAATGACTTCGCTATTACGGAACGTACCAAAATGACAAAATACATCTACTACTATAGAATGAATGGAGTAAAATAAATATAAATATTAAAGTATTGTTTATTTATGTATTCGGTCCCAGGCGTTACGTCAATTTATTTTGTATGAAAGTCAGGAACAAAAAGGTTGGTATTTTTTGTAAATACATTTATTTTATATACAGAAAATATTGTCATGAACTTATAAAAATATGAAATAGAACCCACGTGTTGTGTATACGAACAAGTGAATAAGAACATATCACGTGAATATGAAATACACTGATGAGGAATTGTATTATTGATGTGTCAAAATCACAATACTGTTGAATGTGAATTAAATATAAAAAATAATTATATTTTACTACAGTTATATTCATATGGAGTAGTATTAATTATTGACTACGATAAGTAAGTCAAAATTAATTTCTTGAACCTTGTATTTAATCATTGCCCTAAGGTTAAGTTAACTCTGTAATTCATTTATTAATTTTAAGGAACCAATATATATTAATAGAATCATAACCTACTTCATGTTACTCATTATTTATCTTCCAAGCAAAGGCCAACAACCTAGTTTGATCTTATCTCTCTTTAAATGAAAATTAAATGAAAATGAGAATGGTAATGTTTATATCTTTATACAATAAAATCAAAATTGGGCAACAAATATTAAAGAAAATTTTCATTAAAGGCAACAAATCAATGAAAAAGATATCATGAGGATACTAATACAATAATACAATGAATTCTTTATTTATATTAGAAGTATATCAGTATAGCATACATGTACTATTATTGACCAATATTTTAATCATTTTTATAATCACTTTTTTTTCAAAATCTAATCAATAAACTCCACACAACTATATTTGCAGTTCAGTTAATTTGCTTTAACTACGCATCAGTTAAATCTGCTAAATTATTAAATTATACTTTGAATTTCTGCATGTGAAAAAATGGGTGTAAGCCGATGGGCTATCGTCTAGTATCGAGAAGATGGCATCGGTAGACCCGGACTTACGCCGTTGCAGAAGTGCACGGTTGCGTTCTGACAGTTGGCCTACGGCACCACAGCGAACATGTTCGACGAGTACCTTCATGTTGGGGAAACAACTGGCCGCGAGTGCCTGAAGAATTTTTTAGGGGAGTTGTGGAGGCTTATAGCAACACCTATTTGCGAAAGCCGAGTGCTGAGGATTGCCAGACCCTGATGAAGATGCACGAGACGGCGCACGGCTTTGTTGGAATGCTAGGGAGCATCGATTGTATGCACTGGGAGTGGAAGAATTGTCCGACGGCGTGGAGAGGCCAATTTACCAGTGGATACAAGGGCAACCACCTGACGATGATCCTCGAAGCCGTCGTTGACCATCGGCTCTGGATCTGGCATGCTTACTTCGGTGTAGCGGGGTCGAACAACGACATCAACATCCTCAACTCATCCAACCTCTTCACCAAGCAATGCAATGGCAACGGCCTGGCCATCGACTTCACTGCCAACGGACGCCAATATCATATGAGGTACTACTTGGCCGATGGCATATACCCGAGGTGGCCTATTTTTTTGAAGACGATAAGCTGCCCAATGGATGAGAAGAGAGTTTTATTCGCGCAAAAGCAGGAGGCTGCCCGGAAGGATGTGGAGCGGGCATTTGGTGTGCTCCAAGCGCGGTGGGCAATAGTGAAGGGTCCGACGCGGTTCTAGTACAAGGACGTCATCGCCGATGTCATGTATGCGTGCATCATCTTGCATAACATGATAGTCGAACACGAAGGTGGAAGAGTCACCGATTGGGGCGATGATGAAGGTGGATCTAGCTCCAGCACGGCTGCCCCACCCCACGTTCGAGGATTACCGATGGGCTTCAATGATGTTCTATCTAGACAGGTCTCAATGAGCAACCAACAAGACCATGTTCAGCTCATGAACGACATGATTGAAGAAGTTTGAGACCATAACCGCCGTTGAAAATTTGTACTCCCTCCGTCCCGGACTACTCGCACATTTCTTTTTCGGCACGGAGATTAAGGAATGAGTGTATAGCAAAGTCAACAATTGCGGCTGTAGGTGATAATTTTTACTAAAAATGGAAAGAATGCAAATAACTTGGGACGCCCAGAAAGGAAATAAGTGCAAGTAGTCAGGGACGGAGGGAGTAGTTTTTTTTCGTAGTGTAGTGTTTGAATTTTAATGAAATGAACTTTTTTTTCCAATTTTTATAGTTTTTAAATATTTAAATAAATAAAATGCTTAGGGCAGACCATAGGGTGGCTTATAGTGCATCCTACTGCAGGTGAAGGGTAGAAGGATGAAACGCTGATGTGGCGGAGCATAGGGCGTCGCGCCCCATCGTGGATGCCCTAAGGAGCAGTATTTCAAATTCAAGGGGCAAAAATTGAAATTCACATGATAAAAGGCCAAAAATTAATCCCAAAAAAAGGCTTACAAAAATCTCGAATAAAAACACAGACATCTCTGCAGTTGAATTGGATTTTTCGAAGAACTCCATTGAAGAGGAGAGAGAGAACATAAATTGAGAGAGAGTGGGGTGGAGAAGGGGAGAAGAGGAAGAGTTGCTCTCAGCAGAGAAAGCTGAGGGCGAAAGGGGTGCGTAGGATAAGCAGAAGCTACATTTCTCCACTTTCTTTCCTTTTTCTGTGATGGAGGGCCGGTGACATCGAATCTTTGGCTGACCCTTGCGAAAAGATTGAGTCTTTTTGAGGTATTCCATCTGGGTTTTGTTGATAGCTGAGATGGATTATAGGAATGGGCATCGGAGAATGGCGTTGTTCTTGGTGTGCTTAGCTGTCCTGATCTCGCTATCTTGCGCCACGAGGCCTTCTATCTCGAGGCAGAAGCTTCAGGTTGACAAGCATTTGAAAAGGCTGAATAAATCTCCCATTAAGACCATTGAGGTAACTGTGAATTCTAGGAGTTATTTTTTTTAGACTTTATTTTACTTTCATCTTTTTTTTGCTGGCAGAAAATGGAACTCCAGTTTTTATCTTCTTAATGAGTTTTACAGTAGTATTCCATCTTTATACATTTTCAGAATGATAATTTTTGTTTTCCATCTCCAATTCATCACCAGTTGATAAATGAGTTTATGCCATTAATGAGTTTATGTCGTTGAATCTTTTCTGTTATCTCCTCTCTCTCTCTCTCTCTCTCACACACACACACACACTCTCAGGCTATTTTAGCTCAATAGGAGTATTTCTTTTTGTAATACTCGATATTCTATTATTGTGTTGATTGCCATTTGCTGAAGATATTGTGATTGAACAGAGCCCAGATGGTGATATCATTGACTGTGTGCCCATCTCTCAACAGCCAGCATTTGATCATCCCTTTCTCAAAGACCACAAAATTCAGGTTCTGTTGCAAAATACTACTCCATATTCTTGGTAGTACTATAACAGTGTACATGATTCTTTGTTTTTTCTTTCAGACAAGGCCTAGTTACCATCCAGAAGGGCTCTTTGATGACAACAAGGTGTCCAAAGGTCCTAAACAGAGGAGCAATCTTATGACTCAGCTGTTTCATATGAATGGCAAATGCTCCGAGGGCTCAATCCCTATTAGAAGAACAAAGAAAGAGGATGTGTTGAGGGCAAGCTCTGTTAAGAGATATGGAAAGAAAAAGCACAGAAGCATTCCCAAGCCGAGGTCTGCTGATCCTGACCTCATCAACCAAAGTGGTCATCAGGTAGCTTTGAAGAACTTATAAAGCTTCAATCTTGATAACTTGTGTGTTGCATTTTAATGGGCTGGTTCTCGTTTTGGAGAGTAATCCACTGTGTTGTGTAAATTTTGTGACCAGCACGCGATAGCGTATGTTGAAGGAGACAAGTATTACGGTGCAAAGGCAACGATCAATGTGTGGGAGCCTAAGATTCAGCAACCTAATGAGTTCAGCTTGTCTCAGATTTGGGTGTTGGGAGGTTCTTTTGGTGAAGATCTCAACAGCATTGAAGCTGGTTGGCAGGTTCGAAAAAACTTGCAAGAATCACATAGAATCATAACATGTTAGTACATGGTGGTGTTAACCGATTTCACGTTGGTGTTTCAGGTCAGCCCCGATCTCTACGGTGACAACAACACGAGGCTTTTCACTTACTGGACAGTAAGCTCGCACATTTCTCTCTGTATAATATCAAGAATGATTATAGCACAATTGTTATGTAAAGCTTGAGTTTTTAAATGCAGAGCGACGCGTATCAAGCAACGGGCTGCTACAACCTTCTCTGCTCAGGCTTCATTCAAGTCAACAGCGAGGTAGCAATGGGGGCCAGCATCTCTCCAGTTTCAGCATTCAGGAATTCACAGTATGATATTAGCATTCTTGTTTGGAAGGTAGAATCCAAATTCACTCCATAGTTTAATCACAATTATCACACTTTTTTTATAAACACCCACTTTTTGAAAAAGCATGATCACTAAAAGATGCTTAGAATCTGGCAAGTATCATTAAACTCGATTTACTAAGCTTCATTATGCAAAGATTATTGCAATGATGCTTGATGTTCTTGATTTCTACGATGTTCTAGGATCCGAAAGAGGGACATTGGTCTTGTTTGGAAGGCAGAATTCAAATTCACTCCAATACTGCTGCCTTTGCTTATTATGTGATGCCCACTGACATAATTTAATCATAATTTTCTCTCTTCTATAAAGTTGTGACCTTTGTATTTTATAATAACACCTACTTTATGAAAAAGCATGAGCACTAAAAGATGCTTAGAATCTTGCAAGTTTCTTTAATCTAGATTTACCAAGTTGCATTCTTGCAATGAGGCTTGATGTTCTTGATTTCTACTACAGGATCCGAAAGAGGGACACTGGTGGATGCAGTTTGGGAATGACTACGTGCTAGGATACTGGCCGTCCTTCTTGTTCTCGTACCTAGCAGACAGTGCTTCCATGATCGAGTGGGGCGGGGAGGTGGTGAACTCTGAGCCAGACGGGCAGCACACTGCGACCCAAATGGGCAGCGGGCGCTTCCCAGAAGAAGGGTTCGGCAAAGCAAGCTACTTCAGGAACATACATGTTGTGGACAGCACCAACAACCTTAAATCCCCCAAAGAACTAGGCACCTTCACTGAGCAATCCAACTGCTATGATGTTCAGACAGGCAACAATGAGGATTGGGGCCATTACTTCTACTATGGAGGCCCAGGCAGGAACCCCAACTGCCCTTGAACAAATTTGACTGAGAATCAGTCACAATCTGTATAATCAAAATCTATGTAACAACTTATTTTTCTAGTTTTCTTAGGTTTGCTCAGTAAATGTAACCTATGTAGCAGGGAATTTTTGACTCTTTTTCCTTTTCATGAAAATGTTGTCCATTAATCAGTTGAATGGAGCTTTCTTTCTTGACATGAAAACAACATTTCTTGGGAAACCATTAATCAATGACAAATTCCCATGTGAAGTGAAGAGAGGGAAAAGCAGTCCTTTTCTTACCAAACATGTCACACATTTAACTTGAGAAGGTGTGATGGGATTCTTTATAGGCCATACTTGTACTATTATATTGCCTTGTTTTCACTTTTTTTGTATTTTGGGTTGGACATGTCACATCGGGACTTAATGTTGGTGGGGTCTCAAATTTTTGAATTTATCAAATTTTTGCAGAACCCACTATGAATTTGATAATTTTAAAAAAGGGCATTTAAGGTAGTGTGGATGAGATATCCATCCATGTGAGGGATTTGATAAGAAAAAATGTACACTACTTTTGTGAGTTTTGGATTCTTGGTGCATTGTCTTTCTGTAAAGTAAAGAGTGCACTACTCTTTCTAAGCTTTGATAGTTTTCACTTAACATAAGTTTTTGTATATTGTCCTTGGCTTAGGTCATGAGAGTGGGTGTGTAGCACTTTTCTTTTTTAATTTTAGTGGTGAAGGATGAATCTTATATATGTATTTGAGCAAAGATGACATTTTATCATTGAATGTGTATTCTTGTGAAAAGGCACCTTTTACAATCATATGTTTGTTGGTAATATCATTTGGTTTAAATAAAGAAATATACTCTATATCTCTCTCAGTCAAGAGATAGTCAGTCTACCAACTAACCATTAAACTCACCTTCCCTCTTATGCATTATATGTCTATATCAACAAAGCCTCAACTTTATCGAAACTCTTATATTTTTCCTCTGTGTGTAATATTATTGAACATGTTATTTTTTTCAGAGATTGAGAAATGCGAGTAGAGACATTTATGTTACATTGTTTAGTTGAGAAGTACTATGTAAGTTACATTTTTGGAAAGGACTTGGGACTATATCATATAGTTTCCTTATATATGGATATTTCTTTTTTTAGTTATGTTTCCCTTCAAATTTTAATTAAATGGTAGGTTACAAAGTTACAAAATCACATCAAATAAATCATAATAAGTGAGCCTAGCCCAATATGAGAAATGAGGCTGCTATGAATACTTAGAAGAATCCAGAAGCTAACATGTTTATATACCAAAATACTAGAAGTACTTTATTAGTAGTACTAGTATTATTTACACTGAAATTGTGCCTAATCTAAACTCAATAACAATCTACTCCTATATGGGAAGAAAATTTTAGGAGTAAATTTATTAAAGTTCACCAAAATATATCTTTGTATAAACAATGATAATTTATATTAAAAAAATATTAAACTAGTTGATAGAATAAGGATCCCATAAGTTAAATCATTTCATCTTCTTCAGTCGACGAACTAGTTGATAGCATAACGATCTCATAACTAAAAAGATAGACTTTACATTAGGTGCAGAGAATAAATCTCACAACAATGCTAATTGCTCAGCTTCAATATTAGTATTCATCAAATCTTCCCCACATTCCAACCCCTTTTTTTATTTATCATGTGTTAGAAAATCAATGAGATCAGCACTTCACCAACATGCCACAAATACGATTAATGAGCAAGAAAGCGTAAAATTTATACCAAAAATAAGGCGTCGTCTGTCTTGCTGGTGTGAGCAGTACAAGTAGAGATGCAATCGCCACAACAAAGCGTGTAGGCGTTACACAAAATGTGGTGAAGCCTTCTTCTTCTTCTTCTTCTTCTTCTTCTTCTTCTTCTTCTTCTTCTTCTTCTTCTTCTTCTTCTTCTTCTTCTTCTTCTTCTTCTTCTTCTTCTTCTTCCCTACCAAAACCTTACATTCATCTATATCATGTGGGTTTTAATCAAAAAATTAAACCAAAAATCAGAATCACTCTCCACAGTTCCCATAGCTTTCAAAGCTCTTGGTTTCTGCAATAAATCAAATCCCAATTCATCATGGATATGGAGTAGTTTAAAAAATGAGTTAGAAAATCAAGAACGCATACAAATACCTTCTCTTCACTCTCACTTCATACCTCTCCTAAGCTCCCAGGCTCACCAACTATACAAGAAAAGCAATGGGAGGATGTTATAATTTGAAGAAACGGGACAATCAAAGATGGAAGGAAGTAAGAAAATGACTGACTAAAATGGTTTGGATCAACTTGGGGCCTTTGAGGCGGTTTGCAACCCTTCATTGCCATAAAATCTTTACTGGACAGGGCAATCAGCAGCTTTGGCCAAACGACTTTCCTGTTGTCCTCCCTTGGATCCATGAACAATGCCTTGGTAGCATCATCAAATCCACCAGACCCCCTCGTTGTGTAGTACCTGTCTTCCTTCTCAGGCGAAAGGGATTTTCGGGTCTCATTTGCTATAGATCGACTTACACCTAAGTCCCTTTAAACAGATATACCAAGTATGATTCACAAAACTATGTACAAAAGAAAAGGCTACATACTTGTTATTTCAACTAGACCATAAGCAATTCTACTCTAACCAACACTTGATACCTTAAGATTCAAGAACTACAGCCACAGCCCAAATCCATAAATTCATTTTGCTCCAATACAATTACTCTATCAAAGATTGAATTTTTACCTGGTTGAACGATGTGGGGATGGAACTGGTCCATCTTTACTGCAATTATTATCCCCAACAACTCTAGAAGTGATTTTCTTCTTCACCACAGCGCCGCCGCCCCCGTCTGATTTTCCGCTCAAAGGCGACTCCTTCACACTTTCACACACCTCATCCTCTTCTCTTCCTCTTCCCCCACTGCAGCTTATCCATATCCATATCCAAATGCTGCAAAATCTGGGGAAAAACAAAAGGTTGAATTAAGATCTTGAAGAAATGCACATAATCAAACAAAATGTCGCTGCAAAAGTCAAACCCACCTCAAGATCTGCCGCCACCTGTTCAAAAGTAGCAAATTTTCCCCAAATCTAACAATGATACAATCACCAAAATCCCATTCCCATGCAGGGAAATATAGTGCAATATATCTGTTTAAGCGCCCCAACCTCAAACATACATATGCAAAGATGCAAATCAAGTCCACTGTATAGATTTGATTATGGTGTAGTTTTAATCTTTTGGAAATTATTTAAATAAGTGAAATTTTATTTTAAATATTTGGCTATAATAGATTTTTTTGGTATGAAACACAAGTATTACGGTATGTCATACCTTATTTTGGTATATCGTACTCGATATGCCATACCTTATTTCGGTAAAATGTAAAAGTACGGTATACCGCAATACCTTATGGTGTACCGCATAGACGGTATGACAACGGTATCGAAAATAATCATACCGAATTTTGTGGTATACCGCAATGAGGTATACCGAAAAATTCGATAAGGTATATGTATGATATTTTCTCATACCGCAATTTGCGGTACGGTTTGCGGTATGACATTTTGAGTGCAGTATACCGTACCGTGCCACCCCTAGCAGCACTCCAACAATTGAATTACAGAAGAAATAAAGAAAAACGAAAATTATACCTAGCTACAGTTAATTTTGAGTATCATGACTATATGTTTATTTTAAAAGATTAATTTGTAGATTACTAGTTTTTATATTTTTAATTAGTGGGGATTTTGTTGCAAGACAAAAAAAAATGTGTGGGTTTTGCAATTTACATTTTCGGTATTAAATGAGCTTTCCCTCCAAATCTGCCACGTCACCTTAAGCAGATATGGTCACGTGACACTCACGCGTTTCTGTGTTGGATTCTAAACAAAGGCCCATATTAGTTGGGCCTGAATAAATAAACTCGTGTAAAGTAATACGTTGAATCGATATTTGTAACTTTGAATATAAGAAAAAAGAGATTTCAAAAGTATCAGGAGTAGTAATTAATACTCCCTCCCTCCCAACAAAAATGATCTCTTTCTTGACCAGCACGAGATTTTATGCAGATTTTTGTATATATTAAATAGATAGAATAAAATAGGGATAAAAGTGTTTCAATTTCTAGTAACGAGTTATCATAGTTGGAACAAATAAAAAAAAGTGTATCATGTGGTAGAAATGATAAATAGGTTGATAAATTGAGGAAAACTAATTTTTGTAAACATATCGAAATGATAAATAAATTACTGTATTTTAAGCGATGAAAGAAGTAAGTGAAAATGAATGTTACAGACATCATACTAAAAAGGAAAAACGTTTTTAAAAAAAATAAATTAATCAATGTGGGTTCAAACAGAAGATGACAATTAAAGCAGCGGCATTATAGTGCACAAGCAAAAGCATGTAGTCTAATAGTACTTGTTTATTTGTTTAATAATAGTGAATTTAAATTAGTCATAAATGCAAAATAGAAAAGAACAAAAACAATGGTATAACGCCAGCTTTAAGTTTAGTGTTTTTTAGCTTTAATAAGTGGAAACAGCTGTTAGTATCTTCCATTTTTGGCCTAATTATATTCATCAATTGGAATATTAATATTTTGTTTAAAAAATACTAGCATTTTGTCTCTATTCATTATTATAAATATAAACACACAAATAAAGACATATTGGAACGTTATTGCTAAAGATCTGTATATTCTTCTGTCAAATGTCTTAAAAGACTAACTAATAAAGCTATAAGTGAGGAAATATTATTATTTGTTACAATGCCACATATAGTATTATTTATTCTAAAAAATAAATTTATGATGTGAATGAACATAGCTGGCCATTTTATGAGCTGTATATAAACCCCCACAATTAGCTTCATCCCAACACCAATCTCCTCCTCACAACACACAAACACATATATACCTTTGTGTGTGTGCATTTTTATATATCACATATTTCTAAATACATTCAAATGGAGGCCATGAAAATGACGGTTGTTGCATACATGTTCGTTGTGTTGGTGGCGCTCTCCGCCGTCAACGGCGCCTCCGCGGCTGAAGCTCCAGCTCCGGCACCCACCTCGGCCGCCCCAGTCGCTGCCATCCCAGCTTGCTTGGCATCCATCGTGGCTATGGCTTTTGCTCTTCTCTTCTAATAATCGCTTGATTAATTCTTTAAATAATTTTATACTCCATTATTTTCATGCTATATCTTATTTTCATTGTATTGATGTGGGATTTTGTTTAGCATTTAATTCTAATATATTACTCCATTTGTTGAATAATGATGGAAGTATTAATCTTTGAATCTTGACACTGTCAACATTTGGCTTTTGGCTGGCTCCCTACTAATATAAGTACTACTACAATATTCTTCCTTCATTAAGATTTTTTTTAGCGTAAAAAGCAATATAAATTTCCATTATTATATAAAAAAATTACATATGAATTAACTTATAGTAAAAAATTGGTTGGTGTCTCGGTGAGCTTCCAAGCCCGGGTGAGTGTGTGTGTGGGTGGGTGGGTAAGAGAGAAAGGTAAATTATGAGGTAATAACACCACTTTAATCGTTTTCTAAGTTACAATATTTTCACCATGCATTTATTTACAATATTGGTCTATTTACTATCAAATTAAACAAACAAGTTGCATTATGAACAATATTGGTCTGTTTACGATCAATTAAATCAATCGAAAAACACACATGGACGAGACTTTGAGACATCAAAAAACCACTCATTATTTTAATTTTATTTCAATAAATATGTTATCTACAAAAAGTGCAACATAAATGTGGTGCCATCTTTTAAAAGTTATGTCATAAACTAAAAAAGAAACAGAAGTGACAATTTACACAATTAACACTATAATAACGACTCAATGGTTGGATGTGAAGTGATAAAAAAAGAGATTTATTTAGTGGGCAGCTTTTCTGGATTAATAAATATCAACTAAATTTAGTGATATAAATAAAACCATGTTCCAACCCAAATGACAGCCCACCTGCAATTATCTAGCATGATCTTTTAATTTCCCCAAAGCTCACTGATTATGACACAAGGTAACAAACAACAACATAATCTAATCATATCTTATTCCAACCACCACATGTCCCATAAAACAACTGGTTTTGTGTTCCAGATTTCAATTATGAAAAGGAGATAGAGAAAGAGATATGGAATCCACAAGGCAAAAATTTCACTCAGTATCAAAAGGCAATCCTCATAACAAGTAAACCAAAAAAAAGCTCTGATCAGTCTCATGTGCCAACAGTACACAACTAAGTATAAATATGGTTACAGACAGTTCCAAGACATACGCAAAACGACAGTGAGACGATCCCGAACTCACTCAGTCAAAGCCACAGAGTTGCTCCAGAGGCCCATCATGCTGGAAAAAGGCTTTACACAATCAGATCAGGAGCTTCTCGATGGCATCCTGTGTCACAAACAAATCATACATGAATTAATATCTTGTCAAATAACTACAAATTTCAGAGTCTTGGCTGTTCATATAAAAGTATTCACAAATCACCTTCAGTTGCTGGATTTGAGATTTCAACTGACTTCCCTCATTGCTTGTCACAGAACAGGCAATCACTGGTCTGGTGACTCCACATGCCCGACCAAGAGCTTGCTTGGATGGAACAAACACATACGGCACATTCTGCAACCATATAGTGCATATCAGTGTGTTTAGTCATTTGCCAGAAACTACTATGATCAACTACATCAAGAAAGTGCACTCGAAACCATATCAGTTATACAATATCCTTTTAACACAATATCGTCATTAGCAACTATACAGCTAGCGTATTGCTAAATAAACACAACCTCAGACGCATTACATTTGTGTGTTAGGCACATAATTTAAACTGGAGAAACATTTCCAAATTATTTTGAATCTGTGATTGTGGGGTACTTCTTCATACATAGTTCAACATTCGAGCAAACAAATATCCTACTATATTCAGATGACTATAACCAGCAAGCCAAAATAATGCTACAAAAGAATAAATCAACCAATAAGTCCAAGTGTGAAGATGAGAATAATCTAACAAACAAGAAAATCAAAATTAATCGTTATAACTACACATTTATCAAAGGCTCAGCACTTCAGCAAACTCAATGCATCTCTCCACAGAATAATGGAACAATTACATTTTACTAAGCCAACACAACTAAATACCTTATCTTCGGCGAGAAGTGGAAGATGAAGAAGAATCTCAAGGGGCTCGGTATCAGCAGCCATCACAACAAACTCAGAAATACCTCTGTTCAGAGTCTTTGTTGCTGCAAATCAATCAATCACCACATTTCCAAAACAACTCAGCATTCAGGCAACACCAAATCCCCAAAAAACTAACAAAAAAAACAAAAAACGTATAAACCACCCTACCTTCGTTAGCACCCTTTTTGAGCTGCTTGTAATTTGCAGCTTGCTGAACCAAATCGAGAATTGTCATGGAGAGCTGGCTATCCGCCAACGGGTATGCTTTCGGATTCACAGCTTCAGCAGTCTACACAGAAACAAACACACCGAGTTGAGCAACCATAATTCGAATAAAAAAATCCAGCTAAAATAACCGACTGATAAAACTCTAAATTGAGAAGCCGAAAACAAAGTATGAATGAATTATACCATGATGATGGTGGATAGCTCTCAAACGGCACCGATTGGGAGCGAAAAGGATTCAACAGAAAAGATTTATAGTAGGATTTTGAGAGTGCGCTGATTTGAATTAGGGTTTAGGGCAAGGGTATAAGAAGATCATATAATGGAAATGGGCCTCGGCCCGAAAACAAACATGTTTATATACATGTATAAAGCCCATATTTGTTCGACTTCTTAAATTTATTTTACTTTGCTCCTATATTAATTCGATTCATAACTTTGTTTAAGGGATCAATAATGGTTACTTCTATCCTTGTAATCGTGTCCATTAGAAGAGGAGAAACATTCATGGTAATTCTAATCCAATGGCAGATTCAGATTATATACGAGATCGACCTCCTCATAGCCATGATGATCGAACAACAGTGACAGATTCAGGTGGGTAAGAGGTTGACTGACCCCACCCGACTCAAAAAACCTCCGTTACTAGTTTATTGAGAAATGATTAGCATTTATTATATGGTCAACATATTCTCTCTTACAAATTTTATGGTTATTTTAAATATATAGATTTAATTTGATTTGATTTTCTATACATGGGCATGGAAGTAATGATAAAAAAATATTCACCATGTCCAAAGTTCTTGGCTTCGATTATGCATTTCACTCATTTTGCTTATATAGTAACTACTGCACAACAGGCTCATATATTTGGTTGGTTGAGAGAGAGAGAGAGATCATCTTTCTCAAATAACTACATGATGATATACAATGGAGGAATATATTTTTGCAAAATTTACATGATACAAAAGGGTAGATAGCCACTACATATATTAAACATAAACAAAAAAGGGCAAAAAAGAAGAAAAAAGGAAGGAAAGAAAGGAGGAGACAAACAAACAAGCTCTGGAAGTTTTCTTTTCTTTTTCCCTTCATGTTTTGGGGGGTTAGGGGGTGACTGCTGATTATCACTTACTTCTTGCAGCCGGATACAACACAAGCAGTCTGAGTTGATTGAGCTCGCCTAGTTCTCGAAGTCTCTCGACGTTAATACTCTCGATGAAGAAGATGTCTCACCCAAGGATACAGACGCGAGGGATGACGCCCACACCCGAGCATTTCTTGCCCTTTCATGGAAGTTCCTGGTTTTACAAATCTTCAGCTTGCTCAAAATTCTCCTCACATCAATAAGTTGGAGAGCATGACTGAGAAGCTGCCTCGACTCCCCCAAAATCCCCAGATTCAGATGAGGAATGCAGGCAACCCATAGTGCTGATAGATCGGACACGATTTCTGGAAAGAAATACAGAAATGCTCTCGAGAGAACAAATACTAGGGAAAGTACAAGGTAAGGTTCGCTCAACAAGGTTCCTTTCAGAGATGCTCCATCCCAAACCTGAAAGGCTTCCTCATGGCGATGCATTTCTTCAGCTATATCTACTACTTGATCTAGCCCTGAAATAAATAAAAATATTCAAGAAACTGAAAAAGAATGTGGATCCCACTGAGAGTACTATCACAAAAATCTGAATACATACAAGAGATGATGATTTTGGATATGCAATACCTGTGGTTATTTTGTAGAAACTCATGAGTGACTGGAGATCTTTGCTACCATGATGCCTAATCCATGTTGTCTGATTCACTATCAGCAGTGATGGCACACTATGAATGCCATATCTAGAGAAAACACTGCACACGAATATAGGTTAGATATTGATGAAAGCTGACATTTGATTAAAGAATAGAGGTTATAAACCTCCCAGTGGCCAGAGGTGTCGACAAGATTGTCTATGTTCATTAAAACTGTCAACAATGCATACCACAAGTCCACAAGACAACAATAGCTTAATTATGTCTAATGTCATTGGTCCCTATATTATCTTAGAGAAGAACACTCAATAGAAGTACTCTCAACCCCGAGATGTAGTTGGATGGTGCGAGTGCCAAGCGTTGATTTATAAGAATTAAGAAACCCGTTAGTTAGGGTTCCAGTGGACGAAATGTACATGAAATGAACATAGATTAGATCAATAGAAATACCCACCTAGGCATGGCCGAAGATTGTTCGATCATCACATGTTTGATCTGAGGATACATGGAACTGAGTATAGAAAACCTAGGCTTGAAGATGCTTGAGAAAGGACACCAGGGGGCATAAAACAAAACGGCCATATAGTCATTCTTCCTAATGGAGGCGATAGCTTTATCAAGTGCTTCTCCATTCACCTTCACAAATATGTGGTTATCAATTAATGATGAATAAAATAAACCAACATAATCTTCTAGAAGTTGGCACATGAAAAGGAATAGAAATGGAAAAGTTTACTTGAAGCACTTCGTACATTGCTACTCACACACATATCAATCCAAATATGTCACTCAATATCACTGAAATTAACATACTTTTGAATCAACATGCAATATACAATTATACATACACTAAGCGGAACACACAATCTTAGAGGATATGTGTTTTAGGTTTCTTAGATCGTTCTATTTGTGATGTCCAGGTGGCAGCTTGAGAACCTGGACCAAGTGATCTATGCAACAGTTGATCGAATGATAGGCGAATTAATAAGCCATTTAAGCTTCAAACACAATCCATAGTTTCCTTTTATCACGCTGTATCCTAGAATGTCAGATACAATAACAGGATATTGAACAAACACCAATAGTCCAACACATATTACCAATATGTTCCCTTGATATATAGTTGATTTAGTACAAATCGTCCAATCAAAGCTAAGAGAATTCCACTTATCATCTACAAGGAGATGCATAATTAGCAATTCAGGAAACCATGCTCTATAATCACACCTAAAAGTAAAGTTTTGTGACAGCAGGTAGAGAAATCAGAGCACCAAAAAGGTCCTCAAACAAACACCCAAATTCCACAACAAACATGAACCCTAATTGTAAGGTAATCAAATGATAATCAGCAAGCTCAATAACTATCCATGAACATCAACCAATTACAGAAAACTCCGAATCTTTCTAAGCTCAATTTCACCAAATACTACAATAAAACGAAATCAAATATCCAATATCTAAGCATACAACACAAAATCATTCAATCAATCAATCAACCAAAAAAATACCTGAATCGGTGAAGAAGTGAAAGGGTCGGTAAAAGGGCACTGAGAATTGAGATCGTGAAGAAATGGTTTGGAATCCAGCTGACAAATAGACGAGGAGGAAGAATCCAAACGCAACGAGGTTGCTGATTCCGTCATCACACACACCATCAACATTAATACGCATTTTCCCATCGAAATATCCATGGACGACATCAACAAGTTCCCCCGAATTCCCCCAAAATAAGAGATGGAAAAAAAGAAAAAGAAAAAGAAAACCTTAGAAATTAAGCTGGAAATGATGAGCCCCAAAATCCAAGGATTGACCAATCTCTCTTCTCTTATTCCTCCTTTTTTATAAAGTTAATTTTTTTCCTAGTTTATCGATTAATTTCATTTATGTTGTTGTGATTAATTAATAATTCATGATATATTTTACTATAATTTCAGAGGATTGGAAAATAGAGGCATCAAAACACGTACAGTCGGAATAAAATTCGACTTGAGGTTGATCCAAGCTATGTTTTTTTAGAGATCTTATCTCGCTTGACTTAGACATCGGTTGAACATTAGTTTAAAATCTACTAATAAATTTTGATTAATTGGATTGTTGGATGCAAATATTTTTATGGTGAAGTGATTGAATGTGAAAAATAAGATATCCTCTAAAATTTTACGTAACAAGTTACTAAAATGAGTAAAATTTAGAGGCAAAGCCTATCTTCAATTTAACGGTGTCAGTCACATTGTAGTTTTTGTAAGAAATAAATCATGATTAGTGTATGTAATTATTTTTTTAGCGTAACTTCAATTATATTTTTATATTAAATTTTCCTCTGATAACATAAGACTTGCAACATAAAGTCAATTACTGAATTATTAACACATGCAATCACTTTTTGTCTCATAACAATTGAACATAATATATGAAGTAGCGGTCGATAAATGACATACAACATACACAATCAAAATTTGATGGTTTTACATGATCTGGTGACTAAGATTAAAAAAATATCGGCAACCAATTACAGAGTGACAATCTCATGACCGAATAATCCAAATAAACTGTGTATCATCAACCATGAGCAGAGAGCAGGGAAGAAGTAAATGAAGATCTCATAATTTTATTCAGTCGAGTCGAACGATGAAGAAATTGATATGGAAATGATGATGGTAAATAGTTGAAGACAGAGTTGGTAGTATATAAATCAAAAGCATTTCTGCAGGTGAGAATATATTATTGATTATTTAGTGAATAAAAGCCTCCCAAAAATCCAAATGTAAAATTCCCAGCAGCTGCAATCCATATCCTAGGTCAGTACAAAATTGTGATTTGTCTAAAAAATAATAGCATTCCAAAATGGCCAAACATTATTCTCAATTGCATTCATTGCTTGAGTTACAGCCCAGCCTTCTTCTCGATTTTCTGGATTTGGTTCAAGAATATCCAAGTCATCTGCACCATCATAAACCAAAGTTACAACACAACAACTTGTAACACTCCTACACATAAAACGTTCTTCCATTACAGTTTATGTCTACTTGTGTTGTGTATATAATTCCATACTTTTGACTGCTTGCTTTGTTACGTTCACCTTTTTCATAATACTCAATTATACATTAGTAAAAAATTTATAATTATACCAGAACGTGACATCACTTATTCGTTATTTTGATAATCGAACTAATGATATGAGAGAGAGAGAGAGAGAGAGATTGAGATTATACCATGACATGAGGAGCAATCCTGACACAATATACTGGAAATCCAGTGTAAAATTTGAAGGGTCCGCCTGCCTTCAAGGTCTTCATGGCACAATCGAGAGCGCCCGTGTAAGGATACTTCCCTAGAGCATCGGGCTGCATTTTCTGAATTTGGGTTTTGACATAGTCAAAGGGCAAACTGCAGGCTGCAGCGAAGAAACCTGATACAGAACTAGCCCCTGAAAAAGATCATGGAAAAGCTTCAGATTCGGGAGCCAAGGGAAAAACAAGGTATATCTGCAAAAAAAGAGTATCCTACCAACAACTGTTGCAGCTTCGCCAAGACCAAGATTGTCCTTGCAGAACTCCACACTTTGATCATACGAAGCAAGCATACCCATGTTGAGTGCCATAGCCCTCACCACGGTTGGACCGGCACCTTTCCACAGTGCTAGCACTCCTTCATCGGCAACAATACGGTAAAGGGCGTGGAATGCGTTAGTGTAATTCCTTCGTTGCACGACAGGTAGTGTTGCGTCAGCTTGCATACGAATGAGAGCCAAATCAGCAGGGCTGCCAAAACATGCTCCAATTGCTCCTGCGGTCAGTCCACATAGAGCCTTCTGGTAAAGGGGTAACGGCTTCCCATCATTAGCCTCTATTGCTTTGTTTGTCAAAATCCTATGATGAGAAATACAAGTTCCAGGAGTAAGCAAATGCTACTGTGCAGTTATAGGTAAAGGGGCATCGGGTATTGTAAAAACTACTAGTTCATTTGATGAAAAGGCAACCGTATAAAAGGAACGTAAGTACATACAAGATGAGCAAGAGCCAATAGTTTCCTAATCAACATGGTAATGATTCCATTGATCAACAAGATCGAAAGCAATTACTCACCTAAACGACCCAAGACGAGCAGTTGTGTATGTTGCTTGTCTAAGAAGCCCAGCCGACAAACCCTGCAGAAACAAATAAAATTAACTAAAGAAGTCCAGTAGCAAACCAAATAAGTCCGATGACAGCTAAATTTTCGTGCAACAGAAGTGCATTCTATCTTAAATCGATAACCATTGTGGCCAATACAGATGTACTTTTAACGCTGCAGTATTTTGACATAACTGCTGGTATTAAGAAAATCAGAATTTAAAGGAGAAGGGCTTAAAAATATCAGGGATCAAAGCAGAGGTGGTGATGGCACCAAAATCAACGAGCCATAGTACTCAGGCCATACTGATCTGTGGAGTAATAATGTCCCAAACATTCTCCAACATCATTTGGAGACTTATTGCTTATGAAAATCATTCAACCACCACTTATAAACAAATCTAAAATCAAAAGACGCCCATACTTGGAAAGTGCAAAGGACAGTTTCAAACAATTCCATGGCTTGATCAGAAGCAGTAGCAGTATAATGCAAAATAAATTATTCCAATGAGTAGAGATAAGACAGGCAATGGCAGAAAAGTTTCTTTTACAATTTACTATATACCAAATCAACCAAGGCCAATTGTTAAGCACAATCATGAGCAGTATAATGCGAGAAAAATGATTCAATGAGTGAAGATAAGACAGGCAATGGCACTAATTTTTTTAACAGTTCTCGACTTCTTTCACAAATCCACCAAATGCCAAATGTTTAGCATAATCCCATATGCCCAAAACCACCTTCGGATTACAAAGAACATGAAAAAGATATATATACAAGCTCCATACAAACAAACCTTGTAAAAGGCACCGATACCGTCGTTTTTAAGCATGTTTCGGGTCACCTCACCAGCTGATCCCTGGCCTAGCTGTATTCTCACCTGAAAAATGAAGAGCACAACCTCACAAAATCAAGATCAACATTCAATACCCTTCAGCTGATACAAAACACAAATTAAGGCACCCAACACCATCCCAAAGCAGTGATTTCCAGATTCTCACAAACACAAATTGATCATTAGATCTGACAAAGCAAATCAAGAATTGACCTTCCAACCATATCCCACTTGCTCATAACCAAAAAGTGAAAAACAACACATTCTCTAACCCCATAAACATCAAGAGGTTTATAACCAATGATAGCAGCAAAAAGAAAGATCCACAAAGACACCAATCCATAACAAGATTAAAAAAGTAAAGCCATCATACCTAATAAGTTTATCCTTGAGCTGATACAAAACACAAGTTAGGGCATTCAATGTCATCCCAAATCAGCGATTCCCATATCCTCAAAAACATAGATTGATCATTAGATCTAACACAAAAAATCAACACACTCTGTAAACCCATACCCCCATGAACAACAAGAGATCTATAACCCATGGCAGCGGCAAAAGAGATAGATCACCAATCCTTAACAAGATTTAATTTTTAGATTAAAAAAAAGAAACCCATAAGATCTATCACTATCACCATCCCCAAAACCAAACACTCATCTTTGAACAATACAGGAGATCCCATAAAAGCAAACAATATCTTTTAGCTAAGAGCTGCGATTTACTAGATAGAGTAAGTATGTAAGTGTCAAACAGAAAATTGGATACCTTGATCATATCGATAGGCTGAATAACGCAGGTAGCGAGCATTCCAGATGCACCGCCATTAACAAAGGGCTTCACCGTAGGCCAAACCCCAGCTGACTTGGGCTTCTCGACGGCCATTTTTCTTTCTCTCTCAACCAAAAAAGAAGATGACTATAGAGAGGAAGAGCACAAGTGAGGTGAACAATACGAGACGACGGCTTCTGGTGTGAAGTGAAAAAGAGTATGCAAAGGGTTTTTAGAGCATCTGTAGCGGCGGGCCTCCCGGCGGACGTCGGATCGGCGTGCCGGACGTCCTTCATTAGGCGTAAACCCGGCGGACGCGAACGTCGCTTGCGGATACCGGAGTTCCGCGTCTTTCCGACGAGGTCTGCCATTGCTGTGCCACGACGGACATCCTGGTTTTTAATTTTGTTTTTTTTTTAAATAAAGTGGTTGCATTTTCTCCGTATTTGTGTCGAAATTTTAATTTCGTAAATTGTTTAATTTTGTGAATTTGTGAATTTTTATTATTGCGGATGTCCGTCGAGATGTCCTTGGGGATATCTGTCATTGTGCAGTGGGATGTCCTTATGACGTGACAGGAGGTGTTTTTGGGAAGTCCGTCGGGACATCCGTCCTACCGTGGATGCTCGCTCTTATGCTTCCATTCCCATCAATATTCTCAATATAATTCAATCTAGTAGGAGTAATATTTTATTTGTATTTTTTAATTAATTAGTAAAATAGAAATCAATAAAAATATTATACTTATTTTAGATACTATGATAAAAATAGAAATAGAAATCAATAGAAAACTATAGTAGTAATGGTTTGTTGGCCAAAATTGTTTGGAAGGAAAACAAATATCGGAATTCATCAAACTCAACAACATAAAATTAGGCCATATTATTATGGATGAATTCTTTGATTGAAGCATTTACTAAATGAATACTAGTATTACTCACAACAAAGAGAGAGTGAAAATGAAGTGGAATGTAATGAAATTGGGTAGAATCAATCTGAATGAATTCTTCATTCCATTCCTCTCACTCATTTTGGGTATATAATCTGAGCCACCAAATGAGATACTTTTCAGCTCATCCCAGATTCGATTTGGGATGTTTGCGTGAGGCCGATGATGCCGTCACACTGTTTCGGGAGATGATGAGCATTCGGCCGGGCCTTTCTGTCGTTGATTTCACCAAATTGTCGAGTGTTGTGGTCAAGATGAAACAATACCACGTTGCCCTCCACCTGTTCAACGAAATGCTCAGAGAGACGTTCCTCTTAATCACTACACCTTGAATATTGCCATCCATTGCTATTGCCGTCTCTTCTGAAAAGGCCAGATTTTGGATTTCCAGTTCTAGCCAGTTTTTTCAAGCGCGGGCACGAGCCTGATGTCGTAACATTTAACCCTCTCATCGGAAAGATTCCGGAGGCAGCAAAATTGTTGTGAAAGTCAGTCGGCTGATAAACGCTATGTTTATATTTACATTTAGAGTAAATTACCGAACATATACCCATTTTATCATTTTGGTCATAAACTTTATCTTTTGAATTTTTTACCATGGACATTTCAAATCGAATCACAATTGGCCATCCGTTAACAATTCCGTTAATATTTAACAGTCAATGATTGTAATCACAATTTTAACCAACTTAAACAATTTTTAATTATTTAATCATCAAAATTATTTTTTTAAACCAAATCATAAATTATTTATTCCAATTAGTTTTTTTTTATCGCATTGCACACAATCACATTCTCATCAAATCGGTTACTCCGTATGTAATGAATCACTCTCTCACCCTCTCCGATCGCGCCAAGCTGCGCGCAAGCAGCCAGCGCGCCGAGAACAGTGACCTCATTCGGCATCATGCTCGATTCCGTCATTTCACCAAACAGCTTCAGCCCCTCATACGGCTGATTCCCCTGCGATAAACCAGAGATCAAAGCGTTCCAGCACGCGATATCTCTTTTCGACATTTTATCAAACACCTTCCGCGCACCGTCCAAATCCCCACATTTCGCGTAGGCGTCGAGCAGCGTCGTCTGGAGGAGAACATCAGCGTCGAATCCGGATTTCACCACGCGGCGACGTTGATGGGGTGTGTGGCCGCGGATGAGGCACTCCAATTGCTGAGTGTGTAGGAAAAACGCGATGTTTATATTTACAATAATGTTATTGATAGGTGGAAAGGTCGACGATGCTCTCCTCCAACAAACTATTCTCCACTTTGGGGGATATAATGTTGTGACGTATAATAGGAAGGGTTATGCAATCATGGTAGACTTTCTAAAGGTGATGTTGGCTAATAAGCTCCAGCGGAAGGATGGAAGAAGCAGAGCATATTTGGGGCGATTATGAAACAAATACATATCCAATCACTACTCTGATTGGTGCCCTATGCTATGCAAACAAGGGCAGAGCGATTTGATGATGCAAATCCTAAGCTGCCTGATTCTGTGACGTATAACGTTTTTGTACAAGGTAGGTCTTCTCAAGTCGAAAGAGATGGAAGATGCAGGGTTTCCGATGTTGGAAGAGATTGATTCAAACTCCACTTTTTCAATCTTGATTGAACCTACCTCTTCAAGGGGAAGAAGGTAGGAGGATTAGTCTTCTTTTTCAGAGGCTCAACAAAGGACCTCTTTTCTTGATAATACGAGTAGTATTTGTTAATATGTCTGTATTGACTGCAAAAATGGAAAACAAAACATTTATACAAATGCAATGTACACAAACAAACAATGCCCTATTTATACAAGTCACTAACTCTTACTCCCGAATTAAAGTAGTTGTGTTGAGATGATTCATTTTGTTCCTATCAATCCAAACTACACCACCAGACAGCACAAACTATCTACTTGGCAGCGATACCATACCATACCATACGGAATTGAGGCAAATAATTACACTTGGAACATCGAGTCAATCGCCACCAAACCACTGAAATCTCATGCTTTTCGATCCAGGTTCCAGATTCCCGACTTCCCCTGGAGAAAGAGAGTAGACCAGTACGTAAGTATATTAGTCATGAAACGGTGCACACCTCTAGAGTTCAGTCATGCACGCACCGTGAGGATGCACAAAGTCGTTAGTGTCGGTCGGTAGGAAGGGAGGCCCACAGTAACTCTCCAGTAAATCTGTACACATGATTCGATTATATCTCAGTAAGTCAAGATTTTGATGTTTTTATTTGTGTGTGTGTGTGGACACAAGGAGAAATCAGACCAGAACTGGTGGTGAAATCAGCTTCCAGCTCAGGGAAACTATGCGCGAAAAATCCAAAGGCGGAAGTGTCTCCTTCCATGAGAGTGTCGTTGAGATGCTGTGCGTTAGAATCTACGCTACTGAAAGATGACACGGGCGCATCACCAATCAGAGGGCGTGGATCCAGATAATTGCTAGGTGGACTAAAAGCGAAAGGCGAGCTACCAGCATAACCGGCTTCTGTCTTCACACTTTTCCCGTTTATCATCTGAGACAGCTCTGAGTTCTGAGAAAGGAGCAGGTTCGGAGAAACGTCGATCTTTCTAGTATGAACAGGCCCGTTGATAGCTGGTTGGATTGCTGATCCACAATTGTTGGACGTATTCGCCTGCTGCGTATTCTCTGTTTTCACGGGTTGGACATTTTGGGTATTCGAGATATGCTGTGCTGCAGGATAGAAATATTGGATATAAGAGAAAAACGAAAGCAAAAGTGGTTGAACGAACCCCATGAAATATCATCC
This sequence comes from Salvia splendens, assembly GCF_004379255.2. Classification (NCBI taxonomy): domain Eukaryota; kingdom Viridiplantae; phylum Streptophyta; class Magnoliopsida; order Lamiales; family Lamiaceae; genus Salvia; species Salvia splendens. The sequence goes on along the minus strand of NC_056053.1, from coordinate 25,376,200 downwards.
GTCTTACTAGGTGAGACGTGTGATCCGTTAGATGGAAGGTAAGGAGTGATTCGGTTTAAAGGGGCTCTACGCATCAGATCCGCCTGTTCGGAAAGCAGACGGTTGAATTCCAATATTTGTTCCTTCACCAACAACTTGAGATAATAAGCCTTGAAAAATTCTTGATTTTTATCTTCAAGCCTCTCCCAAACTGGAAACAAGCAGCAAGCAGGATTAACTGGATGGACATTCGAGCACAGTGATGCCGATACAAAATATAAGTTTTTCGAGCCCCATCAAGTCACTACTGCAACAAGTAGGGATAACAACACGCGAACTAATATAGTAAGTAGTATTTTTTAAGAAATACACTAATTGATGCATCTTTCCAATACGAGATCACTATTGTTGATCGTTCCACAATCATCTCCCAGCAATTTATTCGTGGAGTTCGGAGAATTATAAAATACACGGCTAGGTGCTAAAGATTGTCCAGTAATAATCAAAGACAAGACAGAACCAGATAATCATACCTAATTCAGTCACACAAGGCTCGATGTTGCTCTGAACAACGAGAGCATTAACGACCTCTATCTTATTCATGTAATGCTGAAGACACTGTTCAATACGATTTTGTACCTGAGACGAGAAACATACTACAATCCATCAGACGAATCCAGAGGCTCATTGACATCAAAGCTGAACTGAATAACACAACTTACATTATTTCTTTCTATCTCATCAAATACGCAAACCAACCGTTCAAACTAATTCAATTCCAAAAGCTCACCAGTTGTATATCTTGAGACAACAGTTTTCTGCCCTCCCCACCATTCATTTCTCTGAATAGTGACCTCGGATGCAATCAGAGTACGAGTAAAAAGATAATCTTTCCGCAACACCTACACTCCTGAATCTTAAGGCATCGGAAGAAGCACAGAGAAACAGAAACAGCTAGAAGTCATGAAACTCGAACACAGCAGTTTTAAGCATCAGAAAAGGCAGAATACCAATAATGAATAAGAATATAATGCTTCTATCAAAATTTGCCATTTTTTCTTATCATTGAATTATTGAACCACAAAAGAAGAACGAAAAGGGAAACCTTGAACATTCCTACTACTATTCTAGGTTCAGAAAATAATATAAATTGACAAAAATATCTCTTTATTCTGCACTCTACTTCTCCTTTTTCTATTCTATTTATGGTGTGTCAGTTTCACAATTTGACCAGAAACAATACAAAGTTGGAAGCAACTTAAAATATAACAAAATCCCACAATCCCAATCCATACAAGACTTGATTTTTCTACGTTTCAATAATTTTTACAGAAAAGGTTCATGGCTTGAGAATCAACAGCATCATTTAACCAAAGAAACAAATACTAGAAGCTAACACAAAGAAAACAGCTAATCTGATGATGATTCATAGAGAATATGTTATACAAATGGAAACAAAACACAAACAAACCCTATTTAATGCTAGCAGCATACCAGACAACAATCAAGCACAGATTTCCAGTAAAAAAAAAAGAAGCAAAATTGAGCAAAATCATGGCAATAAATGAACTGGGCTGCATCTTTTCTTCACTTTCTGAAATTAATTAAGCAATGAATTGATTATACCTTTAGTTAATGAAGGGCGGTGAGCAGAAAAGGGAAAAAGGAAAGCAAATAAGAGTAAAAATACAATCTTTTTTTTTGTAGGAATGAATTGAATAATTTGTGCAGAAACAGGGAGAAATGAGAGGTGAAGAAGTTGTTTGAGGTTAGTAGATTGTATTAAGAGAATTTGATTCAAATGTTTGGTCTTTTTATTGTAGAAAGGGCAAGCTATGGAAATGACGTGGCTACACCCATTACATGTTCTTCTTTCTGCTTTTCTCAAGTGTAATTCCACTCTCTCTCACTCTCTCCATTTTTCATTCTCTCTCACAACTTTTCCTACTATATAGGAGATGAATGACATTTGATGGATTAATGTGAAATCTTGTGTTTTTAAGTAGTGTTATGTTTTTTGTTTTTTATTTTCAAAATAAGTGAATTCGGGTCAATCTATCATTGCTAGCACGCATTGAATATTGAAACAATGAAAAAATCTTACAGAAAACTCAATGCCTACAAAAAGGTTAAAAGAAGGAGATACTGTCCTACATTTGTCACCTTGTTTCTCTTTTTAGTTGTGTTTCCTACTCCACATGAATAGTCCATTATAGTCATGAACAGTAAATACAAAATAAATAACTTCAAGAAGAAGGATGTGTGTTTCTTTTGCTTACCAATCTTGTTTTGTTATTAACATAACCCATGTAAGAATGGCTATCTTTGTGCTTATCAAGAAAAAGGCCAAAGTAATAAGTTCTTGCAAGTACATAAAATTGGCCTTCCGAGAAGGAACTACAAACTATTGATCTAAAAGGAATTCTTGAAAGATTTAATCTTTAACAGAATATTTGGCATAGACTAGGAACATCCCAGGAAGGATCATTGCACTCATTCATCAGTTCGAAATCCGAAAACTGTCCCTCATTCTCTCCCTTTTGGAAATAGAAACCTTCTTGTTGATGATGCTCCATCACATATGCAGAAGCTTGATCCAAGTAGCTGCAACGAGGCGCTTCATTTCCTCCCACGAAGCAGCTCGGACGTGGCTTGTTAGCATCCTCGCAGTACGCTGGATTCAAGACACTAATGTTGTCGTCACTACGAGTAGGAATTGTACTACTAGTTTGGGAAATACTAGAAGAAACGGTGTGGGTTTTTTGATTGTTGGTTAGGCCTTTCTTCTGGTTGAAAAGGTTTCTTATTTTCAAAGAGAGCGCGGGGTTGCAGGGAATGCTGTTGAAGAAGTTGGTCCTCGCATTTGAGCCGCGAAGGAGGCAGGCCGCCTCATCATAGGCTCGAGCGGCCTCTTCAGCCGTGTCAAATGTCCCCAACCACATCCTGATCTTTTGACTTGTGTTCTTGATCTCTGCGACCCATTTGCCCGAGGGCCTCTGTCTCACGCCCACGAACTTGCTTCTGGTGGAGTGACGACCTCGTGACTTGGAGGGTCCATGGTTGTTGTCCATGTCTTAGGATTGTTGAGGAGAAAGAAAAGTATGTTGGTCTTATACAAGGTGTTAGGATTGTCCTATTTAGTTGTCTTGTGTTGTTGGTTGCCTGATTTTTCAATGCAAATGCTGTCATTAGTCCTAAGCATGACAGACTTTATCTTGTAATGAATGTTGATGGAAAATGATATGAGATTTGATAAGATTAAGGATTATGAGTGAATGAAGGTACAAATTTAGTTGTACTATTAGAATTTGGATATTATGAACAAAAGTCAATTGTACCATCGTGTTGAACAGATTACAAAAGTGGGAGGACTTGTACAAATAGTTTGACAGATCAAATCCACTGGACATATACCACAATCGAAATAAAAAAACTATATAAATCACAAACAAAATTACAAAAAATAGCAATAAAGCAAATGGCCATGTATAACCAAATAACAATGCAAATAGCCATGTATAACCAAATCCTTGTATGACTTTAAAAACAACATGATGAGACCAAAACTGCGACAGATTTTGCCTCTCCGACAAAACCCCGACTGCACAATCGAACCAAACAAAACCACAACGGACCTCTTTGGTCGGAGGACCTCCATCATCCCCAACCAACCTCATTTTTTTCCTTTCACGATAGACAACTGCTTTTTACACATTATACAAGATAGTCTACATTTTGCTAGCAAAACGCATCCAAGCTCAGCCAAACCATCAAACAGGTTGGTGCACAAACCATTTGCAGATGAATGCTGCGGCATCTCTCATCTGAAAGAATCGAGGAACAATATACGAATGAGATAAATACGAATGCTGCCCTTTCTCAGCCATGACCACTATGATGGCAGAATAGATTGCAGTGCAAGCTGTTGCTGAGGCTGTAAGGACGACCATGTTGAGGCAAGGGTCGATGGAGGCAGTGTATGCTGTAGTTGTCTCAACAAATTAATCATTCGATTAGCTGTTTGCTCTGTCGCGAGATCTTTGCCTGCACAGATAACCTGCAATTGAAAGAATGTCTCAGTACTGAATAAAGCAAAGTGGTAAAGATTTAGAATGTACAAAACTAACCACAGCAAATACAGAAACAATTTTAGGAAGATACTGGTTGTTGGGACCCAAAACTTCCGCATCAGATCTGTCACAAGATTGTCTAATGTATAAATAAAAGAAAAAAGAAAAAGAAGTTGGGGTAGAATAATGTAAGCTGCTCACCTTTCGACCATTGAACAAAGCTGGTCGTGAACAACTTTTGCTTCGATAAGATCATTTTTAATTGGCAAGCAATTCAGCCAGGCAGGAATTACCTGTAATACAACCAACCATTAGAAGTGGGGCCTTAATCAAATATCAAATATCCTGAAAACACTACACATAGCAGAACCAACTGAGCACTTCATAGTCAAGATAGGATCTCTATATCTAATCTTTATAATGTTTACAGAAGATACATTTTAATTTATGAAACAAAATAACCAACTGAGCAAATACCTGAGCTGAATCAATGCTGTCACGATGGAATTGGCATATCTTTCCCAGAGCCGAGACAGCATTATCATATGCCATCACATTTTCCGGCTGTGAAGCATTGGGATGCCGAATAACAACATTTAGCCTTGAAAGAGCCTCTGGACAAAGTAATAGCCAAATTCAGCATAATATGTCAAGAAGAATATGTGTATTCTACAAGCACGTGCACAAGTACATCTTACCTCCGACAAGAGGTTTGAACACAGAACCACCAAACTCGGCACACACACCAAGCCCATATACAGCAGCCTGAGAACAACAGTGAGGCAACTCAGAGATGTACACGTTACATAATTAACATTGCGTGATAAATTTGACTATTTAAGATGTAAGCAAACCTGGCGAACATCTGCATTTTCATCATTACAGGCTTCTAACAGGAAAGGAAGATATGTATCATAATACCTGATCCAAATAAAAAGAAATACATAAGAAACTACACAACTTCAACCAAACCCAAAATCTATGGCATCTGTACATACTTGAGAGCTGCTTCACGGCACTGTTCAGCCACATCATCAAATATGCAAATTGCAATTCTTCTCTCTTCAGCTGTCTTATCCTTACCCTGCCATGAAAGGGGGCAAGGCAGACTTAGACAAAAAAGGAACACACACAAAATATATGGAGATGAACTTCTAGTACTGTTAAAATTATCTTCCACAATTCCTTAAGATCCTTTCAACAAGAGTAAGCCATATACATAGAAAAGGAGGTCATGGCGACACATGTAAAAAATGGGACGTACCCACATCGGCATCAAATATGAGGACAATTCTTCGAAGAAAGGCAAGAAGGGGGCCTTAAATGTTTTAATCAAGGTTCCCAGAATTTCCCCGACCTGAAGCACCAAGCAAAAAAATATAAACGTTCAAATATGAGTATTAACAACTAGGGAAGAGCTAAGAGGAGAGCAGAAAATGACTAACTTGGTCAAACACTTCTTCTTCTTGCTCGTTTTCCTCTTTTAGCAATTCTCCTTCCTCAGCATCAAAATCTTCAGCCTTGGCTCTCTCCGACCTCTCTCTTTTTCTACTTGAGCTAGCTGTAAGCACCTGTTTTATCTCTTCAACGATGCTTCTAACCTGACCCTCGTCTAAAAGCAGTCCAGCAACCTGAGAGGAGGAGACATAGTAAAATCTCAAATGGTTGTGTAGAACAATAAAATACATTTGCTGGTTGTATACTAGATAAGTAAATGAAATTTCAGTGATGAGTAAAACAATTGAAATAGCCATTCAAGCGTGAAGCTTATATCAAATGAAATCGATACGGTAAGATAAATCAGCTACTGTGGATAACAAGTGAACAGGTTTCCAAATATCTCGTCTAAATCAGAGCCCCAAACTGCAGTGAGGCTTCTCGCTATGTGTGCCAAAGCAGAAAATCTAGCAGCCAATTTAAACATGACATGAAAATGCTCAAGTGGAAAATATACTGCTACAGCTGATGAAAGATATGCGCATTAAAGTAATTAAACAGAAGGAAAAGATACTAACTACTCTCTGGCAACTAATCACTTTGAGGAGTTCAGACCTCAGCCCAAAGAAAAAAACCAGAAGTTCACAGCATAGACAGAAACCCACTGAAGATGTAAAACCTAGATACAATAAACTTGCACACTCTCAGTCTCCTTTGTAATTGTGAAACAAACATAGAAGATGGATTATTTTTTTGTCATGCAGCTATATTAGAGCTTTTAGCAAGTATAAAAGAATAAGGGACAGAAACAGTTCAATGTCAAATATGAGCCAACTAGTTATGTTGGCCCAATAATTATTTATGTTCCAGCAATTTCAACAGTATATTTAATTGGTTATAAGTACCCACCTGGACACATTCATTCAGTGCGTCCAGCATATTTGCACATATCTCTGTGTCAGGTTCCTGCATGATACAGAATAGCTTATGTAACATCACATATATCAAGCATTATAACCAAAATTAGTTTCTTCATACAAGGAGGCAAGTAAGCACCTTATGTAGAGCTTCTACTAAGGCAGGAATAATGTAGTCAGATAACTGCTTAACATATTGCTCATTACGGCCCTGAGCGATACCCTTCTCCACAGCCAATTTTGCAGATCGTAATAACTCCGGCATTGCTAGAAATGAATATCAAACATTCTTGAACATGCAGGGCATTTGTATACAGCAAGAATCACAAAATTAAGCAAGCCTATATTACCTGAAACAGCAGCTTTCCTGACTTCTTCATGAAAATAAAATTTCAAAAGAGGAACCAAAATTGGCGCAACCTAAACCATATATGATGGAGTGTGACACTCTGAAACAATTCCAATTATCATATACAAAGTCAAATACAATGTACATTCACCAACCTGATCAATCCATGGGTAGAAACCTTCCTTTAACTCATCAGCGTAGCAACACAACATATTACAAGCAGTGGCCTTCTCTTCGAGGACACTTGTTTTAATTCCTATTCTTTTGTCACCGAGGGTGATGGTCTCCATGCTGGAATATAGAAAAAGGGTTGATTAAGTAATTGGAGCTAAGCCAGGACAAATCCATGCAGGGTGAGTTTAGAATGTTAACTCATTAGATAGAGTAATAGCAAGAAACGGGACATAATACGATCAAATACATCAAAGTGGTTGGATAGGGTGTTCACCTATACACTTAAGTGTCACTAAACATCCATATCAGTACAAATTTAAAGGACAAAAAAAAAGAAAGAATGGCTGATGCAGAAACAAGGAATGTATCAATGAAGGAAACCTTTCATCATCAGATTCATCAATTTCATTGTCGGAATCAGCAGATGTGATGGTCACATCAGGCTTTAGCTGGGCAGATTGAAGCAAAGGAGGCATGACTACGCTCATGTAAGGTAAGAAATCCTGTCCCAAGCACTTGCAAAGTCTGGCCCATGCCTACAGCAGAAAAGAAGGTAATAGGTACAGCAAATATAAAGAAGCATACAAAAACATTCAAGCTCATCCGTCTTCAGGGGAACGTGGCATACTTGTAACATGTAACTAGTAGTGGGATCATCTGTCTCCAATTGTGAGCCTTGCAATGACATAAGCACATCCATTACCTTGAAATAGAGAACAGAGGGTTATGATATGAAAGTGGCAAGTGAGTTTACAAGTCATTATAGAGCTGCAGGAAGTATATGACATGACAAATTACATAGATTATAGAGTTCATACGAATTAGGAAGAAAGAACAGAAGTAAAGCACCACCCAAAAAATTAAAAATGCCAGAACTATGTCACTGGTTCTTCACCTGCTTAGCATCCCCCTTGAATATGTCCTTTCCAACAGCCATCCCAACCAAGCTGATGCACTCCATTGCTTTGGCACGAAGCATGCGGTTAGACTTGTCTGTTGCATTGACCAATATAGTTTTCAGGTAAGGCATAACTGCTTCATAGTATTTCTTGAAAAGTTCCTGCCAGAACATCAAGTGATTAAGCATTCAAGTAGAGCAACCATGAACCATTATTAACTTACTGAAATCAATACAAGACTACCATACCTGTGATGAATCAGCAACTGAAGCCAATGCAGTTAAGGCACCCTCCTGCACCATTTGTTTGGAATTCTGCAATTTATAGAACATAACTGGTTTAGATTATCACATATGCACTTGGACAGCCAAAAATTTATGTAATTTGTTTAGCATAGTTTGCCCTCAGCTATTTGCACCTGTAGCAACACAAGAAGCTTGTGCACTATCCCATCCAAGTAAGGTGTCAAAATTTCTGGAGTGCAGTTTTCACTGAAGTTAAGAACAGCTGAGGCTGCATGTGCCTGTACTCGGGGACTTTGGATATCGTCCATAGATGCAGCTAATGCTGGCAACACTCGTTGATGGTACTGAACTTGCAAGTCTGGACCCAAATCAGTTGACAACTGGCCAATTGCATTTATGGCGGCCCATCTCACACGAGGATGGGGATGTTGGAAAGAATTCAGGACCATGTTCACCACTTGCTCAAGATTCTTAATCATTACCTATAGAAATAGATAACAATCGGAAATCGGTCAGTCAAAGAAGTTACAAAACTAGGCCAACAAAATTACAGCCCTAGTCAAGCCAGTAATTAACATATACAGCAAACATTTTTCCAAATTGTACCAATTAAAATATGTTAATTGACATAAAAAAAAGCAAAGATGAGCAACTATCACCATGCACCATCAATGAACAAGACAGTCAACCAGATAAGTCCCACTAAAAATGCAAAAACTAAAATATGAGCATGCATTGCTTTCCTGCCATAATCTGTGATGGAAGCATAAAAATACCCTAAACTGCTATAAGTCAAATACTACATTAGTTATAGCACCCAATACATGTTTGAGCATAACAGTCAATAGCCAAAGACCGAACAACCCAGGTTGCAGAGTACACTTAAATGGTTCAAAAGCAAGAAAAAGGCAACTCTTCGAGCAAACAAGAATTACTACCTACACTCCAAGTCCTAAGTCCTAAGTCCTAAGTGAAAAGTGTTGCAAGGATATGAACATAAGACAGACATCAGCTAGTTTGAGTGACACAAAAGTGCCCACATATACGAAATGTTCACCATATTTATACCTTGGAACAACCCTCAGCAATCTGTGCAAGGGCAATGAGGGCAGCATGATGCTTTTGCCAGTCGGGAGCAGATAGATAAGCTGGCAACTGCTCAGACGCCACAGGAACAATAGTGTTCCCACCAAGTGAGATTGCCAGCCTATCCAAACACTCCTGCCCAACGCTGTAATTACTCGTCTCGCCTGCGTCCTCATCCTTAGTCTCTGCACTGTGCCACGCCGGATCATCCTCCACATCCGTAAGCATCTTCATCAAGATAGAAAACGTCCTGCTAATGAATTGGGGCATCTTCCGCATCATCCCAGGCGCTCTCTCCCGTGCTTCGGCAAGCGTAATCACAAACTCAATAGCCAAATGCCGCGTCCCTTCCTCCAAGCTCTCCGCCTCTGCTATCTGCAGCATCGACCCAACCACATCGACAATCTGCCTGCGCAGGAACCGTGGCTCCGTTCCAGCCAATTCTATCAGCAGCTCCAAAGCCTCCTGCGCGGTGGCTTCCTGCCCCGAGTTCAGAGCTTCAGTCAACGTCCTCATCATCGCAGGAAGCAAATCTTGGAACCTATCCCGATCATTTGAGCTCGATAAGCACTGGATAAAATTAATAACCGCGCTCAAAGCAGCAATCTTCACATCCGGATTGGGGGAACTATTCAGCACATTCAAAAACACCGTGTGTAAATCAGTGATATACGGAATCAGCGTTTCCCCGATAAATTGAGCCAATTGAGAGAACATCAGGAACGCGGATTCCTGCAATTTGGGCGACGTAGCAGTCACACATTGGAACATGAATGGCAGAATCTCCGGCCACTGATTGTCGGGGATAAGCGATGAAGCGAGCTCGGAAATGGTGTCACACAGCTTCTTAATGATCGATTTCGAGTCCTCGTTCTGGATAGCGGAAAGGAGGATGTTCTTCACGGTGGAGCGAGTCGACTCGGTGAGGTGCGGCCAGATGAATGATTCATCCCGAGTCAACTGCTTCCGGAGGAGGATTGCCGCCATGGCCCGCGACTCGAGGTGGACGGAGGACGAGAGCAGGTGAGCGAGCTTCAGCGCGAGCGAGTTAGGATCGTTCTGCTTCAGCAAATTGAAGATCGACTCAGCTTGCGACCGCTGCTCGTTGGCCGACGACATCAAATGCGATATTAGGGTTTCGAACGGCGCCGGGTCCGGCCCCAGAACCGCCATCAGCTGCGCCTGCTGGAGCTGAGTCGCCTCCGCATCCATCGCGTCTATTCAGCAATTAGGGTTTGCTTTCGCTCTTACAATTCCCTCGCGATATCTCCCTCGCAAAGATGGCGCTTTGCTATGTCGACAAGATAACCTCTGTCTCTCTCTCTCTCTCTCTAGAGCTTCACTCTCTCTCTCTCTCTCTCTCTCTCTCTCTCACACACACACACACACAGAGACCACGCACTGGAGGTGAATCTATAAATCTATCTGTATATATATCTACACAGACGGAACGAGGGAGGGAATGTACAGCTACGTGAAGCGCGGAGTACAAGTTTCCGAAGCGGAGTAAACTGGAGGGAAAATAAAGCGGTGTGATAATGATAATGGTGGGGTTAATTAAGACTGAGTGGGCTTTGAATTATTATTTGCTGTTAATTAGGTGGAATCCAAATAAATAATAATAGTACTAATAAGAAAAATATTGTTTTGTTTCTATTTTGATTATTGAATGGGGAATAATTGCTTTTCATTTTTCTATTTTGGATCATTTTTATGCTATTTGATATTGATTATTGAATGTGGGATATGATTATAAAGATGGTTTGAGAATAAAAATAATGGAAGTTGTGCATAATTTAGTCATTACTTAATATTGCAATAATTGCGATTTATACTTTTTGCCCAAGACACTTGCCCACATTTGTCCTTTCATATATGATTTATGTTATGTTAATGAAATTTTTTTATTAAAGGTTAAAATTATTTCAAAATACGACAAAGTGAAATGGGCTTATATTGTATATTTGTTCTTGGCCCAATTGGGTCGGGACTGGTTTGAGCACTTAATCACATATAGTTGCGATCACATACAGATTAATCGTGCTAGTTCTAATTGCGATCAAGCATAAATCAAAACCCAAAAGATATTGATGAGATCCGAATATATGCAAATGTTCCATTCAACAATCAACAATGTCATCTATAAATTCAACATAATATTACAATAAAAAATCAATCACAATTGACAAGAATTGTACTAGTACTATAAAACTAAGATGCAATAAAACAAGCGAAGAAAAAGAGACACAAACGAATAGTTGTATTACTACTACTACTTAGCATGTATTGATCCCATCCTTGCAATCCTTAGTCAAGTCATAAAAGGTCTCCACCTTCTTCTTGGCTCTATACAGCACCTCAGTGTCCACCTCCACTCTCATATACCCGTCGAACTCAACGGGACGCCCCCCGTTCAGCTGACTCGTCTCGTTCCACCACTCGCTCGTGTTCCCCCACAGGTACCTGTAGTCATCCAGCAAGTGCACCTTGTAGTGCGACCTCAGCTTGTCGAAGTAGTTGTAGAACCCCTCGTTCGTCGCAACGTACAAGTTCCTCCACGGCGCCACCTCCCCTTGCAGCTTCGCCACTATGCCCTCGGGCAACGTGTCCGCGTCCAAATGAGGCCACAGCTTCTTGTCCTTCGCCTTCTGGCCCCGAACAACGTGCACAGCATCGTAATCCCAGTCCATGCTCCCACTGATCGCTGAGACGATGTTCATCAGCCGCTTCGATTTCCACAGCGCCTGCCACGGCCTGTTGATGTACTTCCCGGCCTCACCCTCACACACGCGATACCAGTAGTTGCCCTTCTCCTCCGGACCACCAGCAAACTCTCGCCAGATAATCGAGCTTTTATCCTTACTCAGCTCCATCGGTGTCACCTTATAGCTCTCAACCTTCCTAACCGGGACATTCGCCTTATGTCCCTTTTCCCATCTCCTCCAATCCCTACGAAACTCGCGCTCCTCCACAATGGAAGACGACTCTTTCAAATGCTCAAAGTCGAAGTAGAACCTAAAATCCTTCCCTTCCTCGTCCCTGCCACTCCTCGTGTAAGTAGACGCCAAGCATATGCTCAAATCCATCACCAACGTCCGGTTCAAGAACTGCGCTTCGCCTAGTGCACATAGAAAGCTCCAAAGATACTGATTCATCCCCTTGCAGTGATCTCCTCCCCTCGAGTAATACAAGTACTTCCCTCCCCTAAAAGCAGAATCCGACCCCAATGTCGCGATCGTGTCATTGATCTCATCATCCCTAACGGTCGGAGGAGCACCCCTCGCCCTCTGACCACTCCTCGTGACATTCCCCCTACTCCTAAAACGACGAGCATTGACTCCAGAGTGCCACCGCCCGGCCCTCACCACCTTAACACTACAATCATCCTTAAAACCAATCCTATACCTACGAAAATCCCTATACCGCCTCCAAGACTTCTCCTTCCGGTTCCTAAACCTCCACGACACATCACACTCATCCGGCCTAGTTCCATTCACCGGGGCTTGGTACTCCAAGAACACAATCCCCTTGAAAGTCCTCAAGTTAAACCTCTGGATCGCGATCAAGACCCTCGGGTCCGAGCAATTCACAACAGACGAATCAACATCCTCACACCCGGGCTTCAGAGTCACGTTCTTCCCGAGTGCCTCCTCGGATTTCTCAATGGTGGACTCGGTTATAGACCCCACAGGGCTCGCCGCGGGTGCATAGGCGACGTCCTCACCGGTCCTGAGGACCGATGAATCGGTATGAAAGGTGGCGTTTTCGACGTCGGTGAAGACCTTAGTGAGAGCCCTAGATGACTCCCAAGGGTCAGGGGGTTGGTATGCGATAGCAATCACACTGAAAATCAAGACTGAGAACACAAACACTGAGAAACACACATTGCTTATCAGCTTTATCGCGTTCTGCCCAATGGGATCTGTTTGATTCACTTCTTTCATCTAATAATCTAAGCAAGGCAACAAATCCCCAAAATCCACTCAAATACAGACTAAACAAATATATATAAGAATCTAAAGCCGAAAAATGGGATCTTGAGCCTTTACTAGAAGCATAAAGTGAAACTACCACAAACAAGAAAAAGCTCGGATCTTGAACTCAAACGAAATTGCAGATGGAGGAGTGATTACTGATGGAGTACGTACTAAACAAGCCCAACAGCAGTAAAGCCCAAGAAAGAGTATCAGTTCGGCATGACTAAAGAGTATCAGTCCGGCATGACTGAAGAGTTCAGTTCGGCACAACCAAAGAGTTCGGCCCCAGCCTACAGCTCGGTAAAAGCCAACCAATCAAACTCTGCTCTCAGGTCGGCATCAAGCTCTACTCTCAGATCGGCAAAAGCTGCTCGGCAATAATTCAGCAGTTCGGTCTCAGTATTTGACCGAACTAGGAGATAGTGGACTCATGCAGGATTTCCACCTCCACTACACCCACGATCTATTTAGTGGTGTCAAGCAGTCATTAACTCATGCAGGATAGTGGACCCATGCAAGATCGCCACGATCTCCACGACATCCACTACCTAGTAAATAGCTGCATGCCACGATCTTGGTCCTTTGTATAAATAGAACCTAGATCTGATAGATAGGGTTACATTCTCTCGATCTCTAGAGATAAAATACAAAATAGCAAGTCTGTATTGTAAGCTGTAGAAAACAGATCAAGCAATACAACTCTGCCCTCTTTTCTTCCCGTGGACGTAGATTTACCTCAGTAAATCGAACCACGTAAATTCATTGTGTCGTGATCTGCCATTTTCCTGCATTCATCACTATCAAAAATTCGCCGATTCATCACTGGCGCCGTCTGTGGGAAACAGAGAACCAAATTTGTGATAAAACGAATTTTTGACCCTTTTTCTACCCCAAAAAAAAAATGCATACCAGATCACATAACACCCATAATACCGTTCGTGATAACCGTGAGGAAGCTAGTCCAGCTCGCAGGTCTGAAAAACGGCCTCGGGAGACATCTACCTCCGGTTCTCACGAAGAAGGAACAAGCCACTCCAGGAGTCATCGCACCGAGTCTTCCCAGCAGCCCGATTTAAATGAAGCTGTCAAGCTGTTCTTGGCCGAGAAGCAGGAGGAGTTCTTAACCTTCCTGCAGAAGAGCCAACAGCCGGAGAAGACGACGGCGGATTCTCCCTCCTCATCCAGACATGAAAGTCACTACCGCCGTAGTGACGTGTCTTCCAGGAGAAAGAATCCTCAACCCCGACATGTTCCTGTTCCTCCTCGGTACCGGAACCACAGGAGAACTCCATCTCCTCCGTACCGAAGAGATGTCGGGCTCGCCATGTACGGAGCATTAAAGACTCCGTTCTCGGACGATATCACCCGAACTCCTTTGCCGCGGAACTACCGAACTCCGTCGATAACCTATGACGGACTCGTGGATCCTCATGATTTCTTGGGACGCTATCAATATAACATGGCGAACCAGGGTCTCAACGAGGTCCATATGTGCAAGCTGTTCCCCGAGCTGCTCATCGGGAACGCCAGAAGGTGGTTCGACAGCCTTCCTCAAGGCAGCATTAGATCCTACCGAGATCTAATGGATGCTTTCCACAGGAGGTTCTTTCAGAAAGCGGAAGCCCGAATTACTTCGGCTCAGCTGCTTTCCATTCGTCAAGGTCGCGACGAAAAAATCAGCGACTTTATGACAAGATTCCACAAGGAATGCCTGCAAGTAGACGATCTCAACGATCTGCTTGTCATCTCGGCATTCCAAAATGGAATCCTGCCCGGAGCTCTCTACAGGAAGCTCGTTGAGTGCGGTCCGCAGACAGCTCAGGAAATGTGGGACATTGTGGACCAGTACTCCCGGGCCGATGAGGCAGACCGTCGCAAACGGTCGTTAGACAGCTCATCGTCCCGAGGAGACAGAAGGAAGCCCGATCATAGCGATCAGGGGCATCCTCGCCGGACTCCATTTGAAAGAATTCAAAGGGCTCCGGTGCAAGACAGATTGGGACCCCGTCTCAATCCCGAGAAGCCGCCCGCTCAGTTCGTACCGCTGAACAAGTCAAGAGCGGAAATTTTCGAACTACATTCCGATATGTTCGAAAGACCAAAGCGGATGACGAAATCAGCCGCGCGGCGACCTCAGGATCAATATTGCTCCTTCCATCAAACCCACGGTCACGATACCGAGGAGTGCCGAAATTTGGCTGCAGGTATTGATGTTCTTGTGAAAACAGGAACGTTAAAAAAATACCAAAGCAAGCAGCCGAAAAAGAACAAAAGGCAGAGAGGTGCGAACTGCAATCCTCAGGATCCGAAAAGGCATGAGGATCCCGAAGACGACGACGAGCCGCAATATGATGGAGTAATCCTGACTATTGATGCTCTCCCTGCCGGGAAGACTAAGTCGTCCCTAAAAGCAGAACGCAGAGGTTCCAATCAAGAGGAGCCAACACATAAAAGGCTGAAGAAAGACGAAGTGATTACATTTTCAGATGCCGATCCCGTCCCAGCCATCTCTCCTCACCAAGACGCTATTGTCATTCAAGCCGGAGTGGCAAACAAACTGATCCACAGAGTATTTGTGGATACAGGAGCGTCAGTCAGCATTCTTTTTAAAGAATGTTTCGATAAAATGGATGTGGATCCAGCTCGGCTCAGTCCGGCTCCACTTCCTCTGAAAAGTTTCGCCCAGGAGGACACCCGCCCTGAAGGTATTATCAGCCTTCCAATCACGGTGGGAAAAGCGCCTACCAGCTCCAATACGATGATCGAGTTCTTTGTGGTGAAAGCTCGGTCCCCGTACAACATCATCCTGGGGAGAGACTGGCTCAACACAGTTCGGGCCGTTTGCTCTACTTATCACCTCACCATCAAGATCCCCACTAAAGGTGGGATAGCGGTCATCCGAGGTGATCAAAAGAGAGCAAAAGAATGTCTGCAGATTGCGCTTAAAAGTGCCGAGCAATCAGTTCGGCACCATCAAGCATAGCAATCACAGCAACCGGAGTCAAAGGCAAGCGAGATGACCGAAGTCACTTCAGAGCCGAACTCAATGACCGTTCAGTTATACGAAGATGATCCATCCAGAACGGTCAAGATCGGCTTCGCAGGAACGCCTCTACTCCGGGAAAAGACCATTCAGCTCCTCAAGGAGTACAAAGATGTCTTTGCATGGTCTCCGTTGGACATGACCGGAGTGCCCCCCGAGGTAATCACTCATCGGTTAAATATTGATCCTTCAATCCGGCCAGTAAAACAGAAGCAAAGACTCTTTGCGGCAGAAAGAAGCCAAGTCATCCATGACGAAGTCCGCCAATTACTAAAAGCGGATGTACTATTCGAGGTGAAATATCCTTCCTGGGTGGCCAATCCTGTGATGATCAAGAAAAAAGAAGGAGGATGGCGGATGTGCATAGATTTTACCGATCTAAACAAGCACTGTCCTAAAGATTGCTATCCCCTTCCGAATATAGATAAAAAAGTAGAAGCTTTGATCGGCTTCGAAATTTTCTGTTTTCTTGATTTATACAAAGGATATCACCAAGTGTTGATGGATGAGAGTGACGCTCCGAAAACAGCTTTCATTACCGATTTCGGCATTTTCGCTTATAAAAAGATGCCATTCGGTTTAAAGAATGCCGGAGCCACTTATCAAAGGATGGTAGACAAGCTTTTTCGGCACCTGATTGGAAAGGAGGTCGAAGTGTATGTTGACGATATAGTCGTCAAAAGCAAAAGCACTTCGGAGTACGAGCACAACCTCAAGTCCACTCTCAACGTGCTCAAGAAAGCCAACCTCAAACTTAATCCCCAAAAGTGTACCTTTTTGGTAGATTCGGGAAAGTTTCTGGGTTGTTGGGTTTCAAAGGACGGACTCAAGGCAAACCCCTCAAAAGTTCAAGTCGTTCAGAACATGGCAATGCCGAAGTCCATACATGACGTGCAAAGGCTAACCGGATGTCTAGCCGCACTGAATCGATTCCTTTCCCAAGCAGCCGAAAAGCAACTGCCGTTCTTCAAGGTGTTGAAAAAGGCACCAAAGTTCGAGTGGGGAGCCGAGCAGAAAAAGGCCTTTGACGAGCTCAAAAGTTATCTAGCCGAGCTTCCTATTCTCTCTGCTCCAACCGAAGCCGAAGTAATATTCTTATACTTAGCGGCATCAGATCAAACCATCAGCGCGGTGCTTGTACGAGAAGAAGGCCTAAAGCAGTTTCCCATCTACTTTACAAGCCGAGCATTAAGAGGTCCAGAAACAAGGTATCAACCTCTGGAAAAAATTGCTCTGGCGTTAGTAAATGCAGCAAGGAGACTGCGGCCATACTTCTATGCTCACAAGGTATGCGTCTTAACCGATCTGCCTCTTCGGCAAGTTTTGACCAAGCCAGAAGCATCAGGCAGAATCGCCAAATGGGCCATAGAGCTGGGAGAACACTCAATCGAGTACCTACCTCGGAAAGCCATCAAGGGACAAGCCTTGGCAGATTTTCTTACAGAGGCCAAGTTCGATCAAGCAATCCCTGTCATTGCCGAACAGAAAAATTCTGCCAATGCCGAACTAGCACAGCCCTTGGAATCCGAAGTAGAGCCGCCAGACTGCTGGAGCGGATTCGTAGATGGAGCTTCAAACAAGATGGGAAGTGGAGCTGGTATTTTACTCGTCGCTCCCGACGGACACGAGGTAACCTACTCACTTCGGTTCCTATTCCCCACTACTAATAATGAAGCCGAGTACGAAGCCCTCCTTGCCGGACTCCAGTTAGCGCAAAGTCTGCTCGTCAAATCTCTCAAAGTCCATTGTGATTCACAAGTCATAGTAAATCACATGTTGGGTACAAGTGAAGCTCGTGACGACAGAATGAAGAAGTATTTGGACAAAGCGCAAAGCATCAGCCGAAGTTTCTCCTATTTTCGGATAATCCGCGTTCCCAGAGCGGAAAATAGCCGAGCAGATACCTTAAGTAAGTTGGCCTCAGATCCGAGCTCAAAGGCGGAAGAATTAATGCATCGAAGCATTGATGAAGCCGAGGTACATTCAGTATCCAGCTCGCCGAACTGGATGACGCCGATCTTGCAGTATCTGGATCAAGGACAATTGCCCGAGGATAAGAGAGAAGCTCGGAAGATCACGTGCCGAGCACTTCGGTACGAACTTCATGAAGGAGTCCTCTTTAGAAAGTCTTACCTCCAGCCGTTATTGCGGTGCGTAGGACCAGAAGAGACGGACTACATCCTCAGAGAAGTTCATGAAGGATCGTGCGGTAGCCACATCGGAGCCAGAGCTTTAGCTAAAAAAGTTCTGAGATGGGGATATTATTGGCCAACCTTGGTACAAGAAGCAGTGCAGCTCGTCAAGACATGCCCGAAGTGCCAAATCCATGCAAATATCCCAAGGATGCCGCAGACCGATCTATCCACTATGCAAAGCCCTTGGCCTTTTATGCAATGGGGCATAGACATAGTGGGACCACTTCCTCAAGCTCCTCGGCAAATGAAATTCCTAATCGTTGCCGTGGACTACTTTACGAAGTGGGTGGAAGCTGAACCATTAGCTACGATAACGAGCTCAAAGACATTGGACTTCGTCTGGAAGAACATAGTGTGCCGATTTGGCATCCCCCACATCCTCATCTCGGATAACGGGACTCAGTTCACCGACAAGACGTTCAAGAATTGGTGCCAAGAGCTGAATATTCAACAGCGGTTCACTTCGGTCTCTCATCCACAAGCAAACGGACAAACGGAGGTAACAAATCGTATCCTGGTGAAAGGGTTAAAAGCTCGGTTAGAACAAGCCAAAGGACAATGGGTAGAAAATCTCCCTCAAGTCCTATGGTCCTACCGAACTACACCCACAACCTCCAACGGTGAAACCCCGTACAGTCTGGTGTACGGCACTGAAGCCGTAATTCCGGTGGAGATCGGCGTACCCAGTCCCCGAACTCTAAATTTCTCAGCAGAAATGAATGACGACGGACTGAGAGCCGAGCTAGATCTTGCCGAAGAAAGAAGAGAATTGGCATGCATAAAAGCAGCCAAGTACAAGGAGCAAGTAGCCCGGTATTACAACCAAAGGGTGAAGAAGCTGCAATTTCAAGTGGGAGATCTCGTTTTGAGAAACAACGAAGTAAGCCGAGCAGAAAAGCTGGGCAAGCTCGAACCCACATGGGAAGGTCCGTATCGGGTGTCAGAAGTCCTCGGCAAAGGGTCTTACAAATTGGCTCACATGTCAGGAGAACAGGTACCCCGAACATGGCACATTTCCAACCTCAAAAAGTTCCATTTGTAAGAGACAGTCCGGTCAGTCAGTCTTGAGTCCTGTTCGGTCAATGTGCTTTATTTGGTTTGCTTGGTCTTTATTTGTCTCTGTGCGTTTTGTCTATGTGTTTTGTCTGTCTCTGTGCGTGTCGTCTCTTACAAATGTTACTGAGGTATCTTGTTCTTCGAAGGCTGATCCCCTTCTTAGAACATATACAAGCCAACGATTGTGAGTCAAAGCTTCTACAGAAGATACAAGACCACAATTCAGCTTAAACAAGCAGTTCGTCTGAAACGAGCTGCAATAAGCCAACGATTGTGAAGTCCAAGCTTCTAAAGAGGATACAAGACCACAATTCAGCTTAAGAATCAAGCACTTCGTCTGAAACGAACTGCAACAAAAGTCCGGTTCTCGCGATAAAACTTGCCTGAATTAGGACAAGGGAAAGTCCGATCCACGCGATAAAACTCGCCGAATTAGGACAAGGGAAAGTCCGATCCCCAAATTAGGACAACGGAAAGTCCGATCCGAGCGATAAAACTCGCCAAATTAGGACACAAGCTTAGTCCGGTCAAAGATGTTTATTTCATCAGACCAAAGACGTATCCGGTCAAAGATGTTTATTTCATCAGACCAAAGACGTATCCGGTCAAAGATGTTTATTTCATCAGACCAAAGACGAGTCCGGTCAAAGATGTTTATTTCATCAGACCAAAGACGAGTCCGGTCAAAGAAGAGTTCACTTCATAAGACCGAGGACAAACATCAACTTACCCCGTACCTTTATTCAGAATGCCGAACTAATTCACTTCGCTTTCCGGGGGGGGTAGTGATGGAGTACGTACTAAACAAGCCCAACAGCAGTAAAGCCCAAGAAAGAGTATCAGTTCGGCATGACTAAAGAGTATCAGTCCGGCATGACTGAAGAGTTCAGTTCGGCACAACCAAAGAGTTCGGCCCCAGCCTACAGCTCGGTAAAAGCCAACCAATCAAACTCTGCTCTCAGGTCGGCATCAAGCTCTACTCTCAGATCGGCAAAAGCTGCTCGGCAATAATTCAGCAGTTCGGTCTCAGTATTTGACCGAACTAGGAGATAGTGGACTCATGCAGGATTTCCACCTCCACTACACCCACGATCTATTTAGTGGTGTCAAGCAGTCATTAACTCATGCAGGATAGTGGACCCATGCAAGATCGCCACGATCTCCACGACATCCACTACCTAGTAAATAGCTGCATGCCACGATCTTGGTCCTTTGTATAAATAGAACCTAGATCTGATAGATAGGGTTACATTCTCTCGATCTCTAGAGATAAAATACAAAATAGCAAGTCTGTATTGTAAGCTGTAGAAAACAGATCAAGCAATACAACTCTGCCCTCTTTTCTTCCCGTGGACGTAGATTTACCTCAGTAAATCGAACCACGTAAATTCATTGTGTCGTGATCTGCCATTTTCCTGCATTCATCACTATCAAAAATTCGCCGATTCATCAATTACCAATTATATGAGAAGGACCCTCGATTTCTATGAACAGAAATGGAAGCAAGATTGGATCTGGAGGTGTGAATTTGGAGAAAACAAATAGCCCTTCACTGCTAACTCAAGTTTTTAGTTTTACTAGTGAGTGTTTGTCTTAAACTTGAAGAAACAGCAAAATTAGTGACGAGGTGAGATTTGTGGGACCCAGCTGATGTCCAGTCATCGTCATCACCATAATAGTGTCGGCTGTGTTTTGTTTGGGCCGGGCATACATGTGCTACTCTTTTTTTGGCCCATATCTTATACGTATAGTAGTTTTAATTTTAATGGATTTTGCAATCAAACTAATGCCATTTTATCAAATTGCTTATGATTTACTAGTTAGCTATATTGAATTTCAAGGGAATCTGACAAAAATTAACGGGGTTGAGTTGGTCCATGTAGCATCAAGTCAAGTTGTGTGTCTGTTTGTCATATGCTTCTTCATCAACAAATGTAGACAATGCAAGTATAATTGATGAAAAGTAAAGAATAATAGTTAATTTTGTTTGTACCTTAACTTTGTCAAGATCCACATGATTCTCACCCTTGAGAAACAACACGAAACCTTGAAAATGCTGGGCTGTAGGGCGGTAATGCCCACTTTGAGGCCACACCGCCTGTTCAAACACCAAAAATAATCAATCTGCAACGTGTTTCTTCACTTTAACTATTTATTACTCCTCGTATACCTTTAAGATGCCTTTATGAGCTACGATCCTTCCATCCACGAAGCTAGAATGCTGCAACGATCCTTTGATTTTTTTCGATACGTACAAGGTTTTGCACGGGCTCAGGACAAAGATCCACTGGCAGCCAGCCGCCTATGGTGTCCAGAACCAGAAGCTCCCCCCTGTTTTCTTGTACAAGAGCTTCCCATCCTCCACTGCAACTTGGTAAGCCTCCTTCTCCCTCTACACACAAACTAATTTTTAACAACAAAAATTAATACTACATTGATCAAGTTATGTATGTTGAACAATTACAAGCGTAGAACGAGGGCACTTGTCCGTAAGATTAACTTCCTTCCCCTCTCCTATATCCAGCCTGCACCCATTTCGTTACGATATTTATTTATTTATACGAAAAAGGTCATCAAAAGATAATACTCCATATTACCAGTAGAAGAAGGGCTGTTTGCTTTGAGAATCAAGCCATTTCATGTGATATATATATATATATATACTTAGATTGGGTCCATAACGGTGGTGTCGTGGATCAATCTACCAAAAAAAAAGATCTAAATCAGTATCTTCTCCGATCCATGTACATTAGGAACGAACATACTCACAACTTCGAGCCAGTAATGGTCCGCTAGCAGCACTGCTTTGCTGTTCTGTGATAAGCCTTTTCCAACCTCATGAAACAGACACACAAAATCATTTTTGTGTGTGTGTCAAAAACAGCAACCAAAATCTACCGTGGCTGGTCATCACCTTCAGCCTCAATCAATCTCATGCTTTCAGATTTCTTGTAACTCTCTAGTATATATATACTCCTATCCTATGTGATGGATCCGCGAATTTCTGATGTTAGTAATTGCTGGTAGAGAATGAAAACTACGACACAAAGAATTTACGTGGTTCGATTTACTGAAGTAAATCTACGTCCACGGGAAGAAGGGAGGGCAAGATTGTATTGCTTGATCTGTTTTCTACAGCTTACAAATACAAACTTGCTATTTGCTATTTTATCTCTAGAGAGCTTAACCTTCTTCTATCTGATCTAAGTTCTATTTATATCTTGAACTAAGATCGTGGCTTGCATCACCACCCTAAGTCGTGGATGTCGTGTAGGTCATGGCCTAAGATCGTGGATGTAGCGTAGGTCATGGCCTACGATCGTGGCCTGAGTTGACACCACGTGGTAGTGGGTGTGTTGGACATCCTGTATGGGTCCACTAACTCCTTGTTCGGTCGAATACTGAGACCGAACTGCTTTGGTTGCCGATCTGAGAGTAGAGCTTGATGCCGACCTGAGAGCAGAGCTTGATAGGATGGCTTTTACCGAGCTGTAGGCTGAGGCCGAACTCTTTGGTAATGCCGAACTCATACTCCTGCTTTGGTTGCCGATCTGAGAGTAGAGCTTGATGCCGACCTGAGAGCAGAGCTTGATAGGTTGGCTTTTACCGAGCTGTAGGCTGAGGCCGAACTCTTTGGTAATGCCGAACTCATACTCTTCCTTGGGCTTTGGGCTGATGGGCCGTCATTGCTGTTGGGCTTGTTTAGTACGCACCCCATCACTACCCCCCCCGAAAAGCGAAGTGAATCACTTCGGCGAAGCGAGTCACTTCGGCATTCTGGAAAAGGGTACGGGGGAGGCTGAAGTCAGGGGACGTGCCCTGCGCGTGACTGCATTAAATGCGGCATTAAATGCGACAGTAAAATCCGGCCGTCGAATCCTGAAAAGGTGGAATATGAAACGGTGCGATGATTTGAAATCTTTTCCAAATCTGATAAATACCGCCTTTCTTCATCATTTGAACACCTTTGCTATTGGCTTCTTCTGCACTCTCTATCTTTTGCGTGAAAAATTTCCTTCCGCTTTCAAAAATTTCCTCAGGATTTCTTCAAACTTTCAAAGAGTAAGAACCATGTCTGCTTCTTCTTCGTCTGAGTCTGGTAGCGGTAGAAAAGGGGGTAAGGGGTCTTCTAGCCGGAAAGAATCCGGGGAGAAGACCGTAGAGTATTTTCACAGTATCTTGAGTAAGGATACTGTGATATCCCTTTACGAAAAATAGTCTTTTCCTGGGGGGAAGGCGGTGGTTCCCGACGATGATCATAGGGCTAACGACCCGCCGGAGGGTTATGCCACCGTTTACGAAGCCTGCTTAGAATGCGGGCTTCGTTTCCCTCTTCCCCCACCTTTTGTAGAGCTTCTTGATTTTTTTCAACTCCCTTTAGGTCAGGTGACTCCGAATTCTTGGAGGCACTTGTCGGCTTTTGCTGCCGAACTCCGTAGGTTAGATAAGGATCTGTCTCTGCGGGCAATCCTTAATTTTTTCCAATTTAAAAGGAAGGGATCTTGGTTTTACTTGATCCCCTTACAGCCTTTTAGGGCATTCTGCAAAACCAAGTGGCCGAAATGGCAAAACCGCTTCTTTTTTTATAATAGGACAGCGGCTCCGGGCTTCCCCTGGAGAGGGCCGAAGTCCGTGATTCCTCATCCTCGGTTAGAACCATTGGCCGAGCTCGATGGCGAGCTCAACAAGATTCCCATAGTTAGGAAACAATACACGGAGTCTGAGCTCGTCAAGGGCGACGTCGTGTTCGACATCTCGTCTTCGGACGAAGAGGCCGAGGGTGAGGATTTC
Organism: Salvia splendens; assembly: GCF_004379255.2. Classification (NCBI taxonomy): domain Eukaryota; kingdom Viridiplantae; phylum Streptophyta; class Magnoliopsida; order Lamiales; family Lamiaceae; genus Salvia; species Salvia splendens. Next base: position 25,351,982 of record NC_056053.1, on the reverse strand, counting down.
TCTTTACCTTTATGTTCTACTGCTTTAACGAAGAAAACTAACCTTGCTTTCTTGCTTTTTGGCAGTGTACATGCTGAACAAGGCTACCCGAAAATCTTCGGAGTCCAAGGAGCCGGAGAGGCCGAAAACCACCAGCTCGGCGTCTGATGCCGAGAGGACTCCGAAAAGGCAAAAAACCTCTTCAGATCCGAAGAAGCCGGAGTCAACTTCGTCAAAGGGGAGGGGGAAGGCCCAGAAGCCCCCGAGAGCGCCAGAGAAAGACGTGGTCTTGGCGCCTCCTTCGGAACATATCTGTGAGCCGTTTTTATGGCCCACGGACTTCGCCGAGGTGAATTCTCTTCTTGATTTTCTGGCCTTGCTTTTTTCCTGTATTTTTTGTGGTCCCTTTGTTGACTTTTTTCTTTATTCATTTTCAGAGGAACGATATGCTCTCCAAGCTCGTCGCCGTCGAACTCTCCAAAGCGTCCAATGACTATGCTGAGATGCAGAGGAAGTTGGCGGCTGCTTGTCATCGGGCCGAACAGGCTGAGGCTAACTTTGAGAAGGCCAGAGCTGCTAGGATTTCGGCCCAGGATGAAGCTCAGTTTGCCAAAAACCAGCTCGTCATCCAGCGGGAGCAGACGAAACGGAGGGATGCTGCTGCCGTGGTTGCCCAAGGGGAGGCTCTCCGTGTTTACACGGAGAAACTCTTTTGAGCAGCCAGTTCTCGGCCTTTGTCGGTAGTCTGGTAAGGCTAATTGCCGATAAGGGCGAGCAGGGGGCCGATGTCGTGCTGCCTTTGTACAGCCGAGAGATAGCGGCTCGGCTTCAGAATCTGCCGCTCCTTGAGGAGCTCGCTTCATCTTCGGTCCTGCTTTCTGCAGACCAAGTCCGGAGTTGTCGAGCTGATCGGGACGAGAACCTGGAGGCTATCTTTGCCTCCGTGGGACCCGTTTCACCCGCTTCGACTTACAACGGAGAGGGTGAGGCCGAGCCGCTGGAGCGGGAGGCCGAAGTCGATCAGGCCGGGCATCCGGAGAAGGAAGCCGATCAGGAGGCGGAGGCGAGGCCGGCAGGAGGCGAGGCTGAGGCTGAGGTAGCCCAGGAGAAAGAAGCTGTACCAGACCGAGGAGCCGGAGACGAAGCTGGCGGAGTATGATTTCGTCTCCCTTCTCTTAGTCTAGTTTCTTCCTTGTAAAATGGCCTTGAAGCCCTAGTGTAAAAAATTTTCCTTGTGAATGAAAAATTCTCTACACTTGTCTTCGTATAGCTTTTCGTACTTGCCTTTATTCCTGTTGTATTTTACTATCTGCTCGGTACAGCTGCCGAACTAATATAGCTGCTTTGTACCCAAGGAGATGGAGATACTTCACTGGAAACGGCTGTACTCTTCGGCTTTGGACGAAGCTGAGAGAAGAGCTATAGCCGATCAGACGAAGAATGACGAGCTTCTGGCTCGTTTAGTGAAGCTGGAGGCCGATATCAAGGACTTAGAGTCCGATAAGAAAGATCTGGAGGCCGAGCTGAATACGGCCATTGCTGAGAGGACTGCGTATGAGGATTACATCCGTGTGCGCGGGGGAATGACCATATCAGATGTTCAGAGTCGAGTTGACGAACTGTGGGAGGAATATCATGTACTCCGTATGAACAATGTGCTGGAGAGCCCGGCTTGCCAACAAGTTGTGACATCACTGCGGCGTTGGGCTTCTCGGTACAACATTGTTCTTTCTCGGCGCCCCTCCATAGAAAGATTCCTTCGGCATATCGCGCCAACAGATGCTCGCACTCCAGATCAAACCTCTGGTTCCCTTGTTCAAAATCCTACTCCCAGCCAACAACGAACTCCGGAACAGCCGGAAACGTCAAGACGAGAACGGGCTCAGGAGCAACCGGAATCGTCAAGACAGGGACGGACTGAAATTCGCCGAGGAGTTGTGACTATGAGCGAGCAAGATCAGCAGATGCTTATTGCAGAGACTCTTCATCGCCGAGGTGTTAGGACTTCTCGGGCTCGGGGAAGAGGCGTTGGGTCGAGGATAGCATCTCGTCGACCTGCTTATTCTTCATCTGCTCGGAACAACCGAACTCGGCTTCCAGAGGATTTTGCAGATAGGTGGCTTAACTTCAGCAACCCTGGACAGTAGAATAGTCCTTTGTAATAGCGTAACGCCATTTTGTAGGGTAGCTAAGTTGTATGCCGAACAAGATTTGAAAAATGAAATTTTGTTTTCGCTTCTAACACTGTATTTACAGCTTAGCGAAAAAATTTCATCGTACTCGTCCTCGGTCTTATGAAGTAAACTTCTTTGACCGGACTTGGGCCTTGGTCTTATGAAGTAAACTTCTTTGACCGGACTTGGTCCTTGGTCTGATGAAATAAACATCTTTGACCGGACTCGTCTTTGGTCTGATGAAATAAACATCTTTGACCGGACTCGTCTTTGGTCTGATGAAATAAACATCTTTGACCGGACTCGTCTTTGGTCTGATGAAATAAACATCTTTGACCGGACTCGTCTTTGATCTGATGAAATAAACATCTTTGACCGGACTCGTCTTTGGTCTGATGAAATAAACATCTTTGACCGGACTTGGTTTGTGTTCTAATTTGGCGATTTTTGTCGCCGGGATCGAACTTTCCCTTGTCCTAATTCGGCGAGTTTTATCGCGTGGATCGGACTTTCCCTGTTAACCGAAGTGGTCTTATGCAGTAAACCTCTTTGACTAGACATGGTCGTCCCCGGTCTTATGAGGTAAACTTCTTTGACCGAACTTGGTCGTCCTAATTCGGCGAGGTTTATCGCGTGGATCGGACTTTCCCTTATTGCAGTTCGTTTCAGACGAAGTGCTTGTTAAGCTGAATCGCGGTCTTGTATCCTCCTTGGAAGCTTGGACTCACAATCGTTGGCTTATTGCAGTTCGTTTCAGACGGACTGCTTGTTAAGCTGAATTGTGGTCCTATATCCTCCGTAGAAGCTTGGACTCACAATAGTCTTTAATAATCGATCTAAAAAGGAGATCAGTCTTTAAAGAACGATATACCTTGGTACCATTTGTAAGAGACGACAAGCACATAGAGACAAAACACATAGAGAAAAAATGAAAAGGACGAAGGAAAAAAACTTTAAACCCTTTTTTTTTTTTTAAAAACGACAAGTAAAAGGTACAAGTAAAAAATAAACAAATAAAAACACATACCCCTATGACCGAACTAGACACGAGACGGACTGACCGGACTTTTGTCTCTTACAAGTGGAACTTCTTGAGGTTGGAGACGTGCCATGTTCGGGGTACTTGTTCTCCTGACATGTGAGTCAATTTATAAGACCCTTTGCCGAGGACTTCTGACACCCGATATGGACCCTCCCATGTGGGTTCGAGTTTGCCCAGCTTTTCTGCTCGGCTTACTTCGTTGTTTCTCAAGACGAGATCTCCCACTTGAAATTGAAGCTTTTTCACCCTTTGGTTATAATACCGGGTTACTTGCTCCTTGTACTTGGCTGCTTTTATGCACGCCAATTCTCTTCTTTCTTCGGCGAGATCTAGTTCTGCTCTCAGTCCGTCGTCATTCATTTCTGAGGAGAAATTTAGAGTTCGGGGACTGGGTACGCCGATCTCCACCGGAATTACGGCTTCAGTGCCGTACACCAGACTATACGGAGTTTCACCGTTGGAGGTTTTGGGTGTAGTTCGGTAGGACCATAGGACTTGAGGGAGATTTTCTACCCATTGTCCTTTGGCTTGTTCTAACCGAGCTTTTAACCCTTTCACCAGAATCCGGTTCGTTACTTCCGTTTGTCCGTTTGCTTGGGGATGGGAGACCGAAGTGAACCGCTGTTGAATGTTCAGCTCTTGGCACCAATTCTTGAACGTCTTGTCGGTGAACTGAGTCCCATTATCCGAGATGAGGATGTGGGGTATGCCAAATCGGCACACTATGTTCTTCCAGACGAAGTCCAATGCCTTTGAGCTCGTTATCGTAGCTAATGGTTCAGCCTCCACCCACTTCGTGAAGTAGTCCACGGCAACGATAAGGAATTTCATTTGCCGAGGAGCTTGAGGAAGTGGTCCCACTATGTCTATGCCCCATTGCATGAAAGGCCAAGGGCTTTGCATAGTGTATAGATCGGTCTGCGGCATCCTTGGGACATTTGCATGAATTTGGCACTTCGTACACTTCTTGACGAGCTGAACTGCCTCTTGTACCATGGTTGGCCAATAATATCCCCATCTCAGAACTTTTTTAGCTAAAGCTCTGGCTCCGATGTGGCTACCGCACGATCCTTCATGAACTTCTCTGAGGATGTAGTCCGTCTCTTCTGGTCCTACGCACCGCAATAACGGCTGGAGGTAAGACTTTCTAAAGAGGACTCCTTCATGAAGTTCGTACCGAAGAGCTCGGCACGTGATCTTCCGAGCTTCTCTCTTATCCTCGGGCAATTGTCCTTGATCCAGATACTGCAAGATCGGCGTCATCCAGTTCGGCGAGCTGGATACTGAATGTACCTCGGCTTCATCAATGCTTCGATGCATTAATTCTTCCGCCTTTGAGCTCGGATCTGAGGCCAACTTACTTAAGGCATCTGCTCGGCTATTTTCCGCTCTGGGAATGCGGATTATCCGAAAATAGGAGAAACTTCGGCTGATGCTTTGCGCTTTGTCCAAATACTTCTTCATTCTCTCGTCACGAGCTTCACTTGTACCCAACACGTGATTTACTATGACTTGTGAATCACAATGGACTTTGAGAGATTTGACGAGCAGACTTTGCGCTAACTGGAGTCCGGCCAGGAGGGCTTCGTACTCGGCTTCATTATTAGTAGTGGGGAATAGGAAACGAAGTGAGTAGGTTACCTCGTGTCCGTCGGGAGCGACAAGTAAAATACCAGCTCCACTTCCCATCTTGTTTGAAGCTCCATCTACGAATCCGCTCCAGCAGTCCGGCGGCTCTACTTCGGATTCCAAGGGCTGTGCTAGTTCGGCATTGGCAGAATTCTTCTGTTCGGCAATAATAGGAATTGCTTGATCGAACTTCGCTTCTGCAAGAAAATCTGCCAAGGCTTGTCCCTTGATGGCTTTCCGAGGTAGATATTCAATTGTGTGCTCTCCCAACTCTATAGCCCACTTGGCGATTCTGCCTGATGCTTCTGGTTTGGTCAACACTTGCCGAAGTGGCAGATCAGTTAAGACGCATACCTTGTGAGCATAGAAGTATGGCCGCAGTCTCCTTGCTGCATTTACTAATGCCAGAGCAATCTTTTCCAGTGGTTGATACCTGGTTTCTGGACCTCTTAATGCTCGGCTTGTAAAGTAGATGGGAAGCTGCTTTAGGCCTTCTTCTCGAACAAGTACCGCGCTGATGGTTTGATCCGATGCCGCTAAGTATAAGAATATTACTTCGGCTTCGGTTGGAGCAGAGAGAATAGGAAGCTCGGCTAGATAACTTTTGAGCTCGTCAAAGGCCTTTTTCTGCTCGGCTCCCCACTCGAACTTTGGTGCCTTTTTCAACACCTTGAAGAACGGCAGTTGCTTTTCGGCTGCTTGGGAAAGGAATCGACTCAGTGCGGCTAGACATCCGGTTAGCCTTTGCACGTCATGTATGGACTTCGGCATTGCCATGTTCTGAACGACTTGAACTTTTGAGGGGTTTGCCTTGAGTCCGTCTTTTGAAACCCAACAACCCAGAAACTTTCCCGAATCTACCAAAAAGGTACACTTTTGGGGATTAAGTTTGAGGTTGGCTTTCTTGAGCACGTTGAGAGTGGACTTGAGGTTGTGCTCGTACTCCGAGGTGCTTTTGCTCTTGACGACTATATCGTCAACATACACTTCGACCTCCTTTCCAATCAGGTGCCGAAAAAGCTTGTCTACCATCCTTTGATAAGTGGCTCCGGCATTCTTTAAACCGAATGGCATCTTTTTATAAGCGAAAATGCCGAAATCAGTAATGAAGGCCGTTTTTGAAGCGTCAATCTCATCCATTAAAACCTGATGGTATCCTTTGTATAGATCAAGAAAACAAAAAATTTCAAAGCCTATCAGAGCTTCTACTTTTTTATCTATGTTCGGAAGGGGATAGCAATCTTTGGGACAGTGCTTATTTAGATCGGTGAAATCTATGCACATCCGCCATCCTCCTTCCTTTTTCTTGATCATGACAGGATTGGCCACCCACGAAGGATACTTCACTTCGAATAACACATCCGCCTTCAATAATTGACGGACTTCGTCATGGATGACTTGACTTCGTTCTGCCGCAAAGAGTCTTTGCTTCTGTTTTATCGGCCGGACCGAAGGATCAATATTTAAACGATGAGTGATTACCTCGGGGGGCACTCCGGTCATGTCCAACGGAGACCATGCAAAGACGTCTTTGTACTCCTTGAGGAGCTGGATGGTTTTTTCCCGAAGTAGAGGCGTTCCCGCGAAGCCGATCTTAACCGTTCTGGATGGATCGTCTTCGTACAGCTGAACTGTCATCGAATTCGGCTCCGGTATGACTTCGGTCATTGCCTCTGACTCCGGCTGCTGTGATTGCTATGCTTGGTGGTGCCGATCTGACTGCTCGGCACTTCTAAGCGCAATTTGCAGACATTCCTTTGCTCTCTTTTGGTCACCTCGGATGACCGCTATCCCTCCTTTAGTAGGGATCTTGATGGTGAGGTGATAAGTGGAGCAAATGGCCCGAACTGTGTTGAGCCAGTCTCTTCCCAGGATGACGTTGTACGGGGACCGAGCTTTCACCACGAAAAACTCAATCATCGTACTGGAGCTAGTAGGCGCTTTCCCCACCGTGATCGGAAGGCTGATAATACCTTCAGGGCGGGTGTCCTCCTGGGCGAAGCTCTTCAGGGGAAGCGGAGCCGGGCTGAGCCGAGCTGGGTCCACTTCTAGTTTGTCGAAGCACTCTTTAAAAAGAATGCTGACTGACGCTCCTGTATCCACAAACACCCTGTGGATCAGTTTGTTTGCCACTCCGGCTTGGATGACAATGGCGTCTTGGTGAGGAGAGATGGCCGGGACGGGATCAGCATCCGAGAACGTAATCACTTCGTCCTGCTTCAGCCTTTTATGCGTTGGCTCTTCTCGATTGGAGCCTCTGCGCTCTGACTTCAGGGACGACTTGGTCTTCCCGGCAGGGAGAGCGTCAATAGTCAGGATTACTCCATCATATTGCGGCTCGTCATCGTCTTCGGGATCCGGCTGCCTTTTCGGATCCTGAGGAGCGCAGTTCGCACCTCTCTGCTTCTTATTCTTCTTTGACTGCTTGCTTTGGTATTTTTTCAATGTCCCTGCCCTCACAAGAACATCGATACCTGCAGCCAAGTTTCTGCACTCCTCGGTATCGTGACCGTGGTCTTGATGGTAGGAGCAGTAGTTATCCTGGGGTCGGCGCGCGGCAGATTTCGTCATCCGCTTTGGCTTTTCGAACAGGTCAGAGTGTAGCTCGAAAATTTCCGCTCTCGGCTTGTTCAGCGGTACGAACTGAGCGGGCGGCTTCTCGGGATTGAGACGGGGTCCCAATCTGTCTTGCACCGGAGTCCTTTGAATCCTTTCAAAAGGAGTTCGGCGAGGATGTCCCTGATCGCCAAAAGGAGTTCGGCGAGGATGTCCCTGATCGCTATGATCGGGCTTCCTCCTGTCTCCTCGGGACGATGAGCTGTCTAACGACCGTTTGCGACGGTCTGCCTCATCGGCCCGGGAGTACTGGTCCGCAATGTCCCACATTTCCTGAGCTGTCTGCGGACCGCACTCAACGAGCTTCCTGTAGAGAGCTCCGGGCAGGATTCCATTTTGGAATGCCGAGATGACAAGCAGATCGTTGAGATCGTCTACTTGCAGGCATTCCTTGTGGAATCTTGTCATAAAGTCGCTGATTTTTTCGTCGCGACCTTGACGAATGGAAAGCAGCTGAGCCGAAGTGATTCGGGCTTCCGCTTTCTGAAAGAACCTCCTGTGGAAGGCATCCATTAGATCTCGGTAAGATCTGATGCTGCCCTGGGGGAGGCTATCGAACCACCTTCTCGCGTTCCCGATGAGCAGCTCGGGAAACAGCTTGCACATGTGGACCTCGTTGAGACCCTGGTTCGCCATGTTATACTGATAGCGCCCCAAGAAATCGTGAGGGTCCACGAGCCCGTCGTAAGTCATCGACGGAGTTCGGTAGTTCTGTGGTAGGGGAGTTCGGGTGATGTCGTCCGAGAACGGAGTCTTCAGTGCTCCGTACACGGCGAATCCGATATCTCGTCGGTATGGAGGAGATTGAGTTCTCCTGTGATTCCGGTACCGAGGAAGAGCAGGAATATGTCGGGGTTGAGGATTCTTCTTCCTGGAAGACACGGCACTACTGCGGTAGTGACTTTCATGTCTGGATGAGGAAGGAGAATCCTCCGCTTTCGTCTTCGGCTCTTGGCTCTTTTGCAGGAAGGCTAAGAACTCATCCTGCTTCTCAGCCAAGAACAGCTTGACAGCCTCATTCAAATCAGGCTGCTGGGAAGACTCAGTGGGACGATTTTTGGAGCGGCCTGTTCCTTCGCCATGAGAACTGGTGGTGGATTTATCCCTAGGCTGTTTTCCAGACCTATGGGATGGATTGGCTTCCTCCTGGTTCTCACGGGCAGGAATACGGGTACTCTGCGATCTGGTATGCATTTTTTGGGTGGAAAAAAAATGGATCAAAAATTCGCTTTATCACAAATTTTGTTCTCTGCTTCCCACAGACGGCGCCAGTGATGGATCCGCGAATTTCTGATGTTAGTAATTGCTGGTAGAGAATGAAAACTACGACACAAAGAATTTACGTGGTTCGATTTACTGAAGTAAATCTACGTCCACGGGAAGAAGGGAGGGCAAGATTGTATTGCTTGATCTGTTTTCTACAGCTTACAAATACAAACTTGCTATTTGCTATTTTATCTCTAGAGAGCTTAACCTTCTTCTATCTGATCTAAGTTCTATTTATATCTTGAACTAAGATCGTGGCTTGCATCACCACCCTAAGTCGTGGATGTCGTGTAGGTCATGGCCTAAGATCGTGGATGTAGCGTAGGTCATGGCCTACGATCGTGGCCTGAGTTGACACCACGTGGTAATGGGTGTGTTGGACATCCTGTATGGGTCCACTAACTCCTTGTTCGGTCGAATACTGAGACCGAACTGCTTTGGTTGCCGATCTGAGAGTAGAGCTTGATGCCGACCTGAGAGCAGAGCTTGATAGGTTGGCTTTTACCGAGCTGTAGGCTGAGGCCGAACTCTTTGGTAATGCCGAACTCATACTCTTCCTTGGGCTTTGGGCTGATGGGCCGTCATTGCTGTTGGGCTTGTTTAGTACGCACCCCATCACTATGGATGGATTGATTCAAATTAATTCTCCAAATCAACAAACAAACTAAGTGGAAATTCAACATAAACATCCAACTTTTGACTGGTTGAACAAGGATGCTCAAAAACCATATCAACATTCACCACTTCATAGTTATAACATCGATCTATCATAGCAACAATTTTTTTCCATTTTTTCATAAGCAGGTCTCACGTTCTACTAAATCATTACAATATGTAATATCTTTGATTTTCTTGGTTCATTACAATAACTAGTTGAGTTGCTCCATATAATTAAGAAAGTTCTACGGTGCAAAACCAAGATTTACACAAAATGGTACTCTCCTCCATAATCAATTTAAATATCTAAACACCAATTCAACTCATTGATTCAGCTGACCTAACTGTGAATGCAACAACCAATTTACAAAATATATACATGTTGAAGAAAACGAGCAGTTTTTAGTTTGTAAGAATCTAAAGAAAATCAAATCAAATCAAATCAAATCAAATGTTTATACCTGAATCAAGTTCTTAAAATATAAATAAAAAAACACCAATTCTACGAAGTGCATATATATGGGAAGTAGAGCTGTACGGCCGCAAAACGGATCCCGAACTGGAGACGAAATGTTTGTAAACCAACCAATTAACAAGAACAACAAATGATTCTTCATAAAAGAATGAAAGAATAGAAGAGGCTTCAATATACTATATTCACGTCAATGTTTAACCTTACTCTATATACTCAGTATCTGTCATGTGGAGACTGAGATTACTACGTTCGACATTAATGTGTACGTTCTCTCTAGCTTTAACTCAAGTTGTCTCCGTTTCTCATATGCTTCTCGACTGAATCTTTGTCCTCATCATCAACAGATTCCAACTGTAAACAATGCAATTAACACTATATAGTATATATTGAGCTCAATTTAAACTGATGAAGAATAAGACTGGTTGGTTGTTTCTACCTCAACTTTTTCAAGATCCACATTGCCATCCTTGAGAAACAATACAAATCTTCAAAATGCTGGGCTGTAGGCCTGTAGTGCCCGCTGTGAGGCCAGACCGCCTGTTGAAATCCGTAAACAAGGCATTGTTCAATAATCAATGTGCCAATTCCAGCTAGCCCACTGCGGATACGATTATTATGAAGATATACACGCCTTTATCAGCTACGATCCTCCCAGCTGCCAGCGTGCTGAAACGAGCCTTTGTCCTTTTTCGAGACGTATAACGTCCTGGACGTGCTAAGGACAAAGATCCACTTGCAGCCGTCTATGTCTGTGGTGTTGAGAAGCTCCCTGTTTTCTTGTACAAGAGCTTCCCATCCTCCACTGCAACTTCATAAGCCTCCCTCTCCCTCTACAAACAACAAATCACTAGTCAATATGCACTCCTTTTTTAATACTAGTACTAACATTTATGTTAAATAACTCACTGGTCCAAGGTACTTGATGCACTGCTGTTGAAGCTTAGAACGAGGGCACTTCTCCGTAAGATTAACTTCCTTCCCCTCTCCTATATCCAGCCTGCACCCATTTCAAAAAAGGTCATCAAAGGAGTATTTCACATTCTAGCTTGAGACGCTATTAATGAATTACCAGTAGAAGAAGGGCTCTTTGCTTTCCAAATTCAGCCATTCCATGTAATAGAAATGCAGATTGTGTCCATAACGGTGTCGTGGATCAATCTAGCAAACAAATTGAGAAAATTAAAATCAGTATCTTCTCCTCATACCAAACCATGCTCACAAGCATACTCACAGCTTCGAGCCAGTGCTGCAAGGCGAGTATCCGAGCATTGTTGTTCTGTGATAAGCCTTTTCCAACCTGAAAGGCTGCAACACGCAACTTTTTTGGGTCAAAAACAGAGAAGCAACCAAAATGATGCATTGCCAGCAACCAAAATGAATCTACCTTGGCAGCCCTTGTTCTTGCTCTTGACCAACGAGAGATTGATGTCTCGTGCTTCTCAATGTCGAAGAACGAAATGGAGCTCCTATTGAGCTCTACAAAATCCAACAAATTCCACCACCTCTGCTCAATCAGAACAGCACAATCAGCTAGCATTCTCCTGGTCTGGAAGCTCTTGTAGACGTTCTGCAACTTTATAGCAGCCGATTCTTGGTCATCAATCAATCTCATGGTTTGAGTTTTCTTGGCTCTAAACCTCAGATATCCGAGCTTCCCCTTGAAAGCTCCAAAGATCGAACCGGTCTTATCACTCGCTAGTATGGCAGGATTTAAAACCATTGATTCAAACTAATTCTCCATATCAACCAAGAAACTAAGTGGACATGAGCAACATGCCCCCATCCAAATTTTGAATGGTTGAACAAGAATGCTCAAAACCATACCAACATTCATCACTTCACAGTTATAACATCAAACCACAAAAACAGAATCATCAACAATATACTCTCTCCATCCACGATTTAAAGACTCGTTTTGTCATTATAGGATGTCCACAGTTTAAAGACATGGACTTACGTTCCACTAATTATTTTGTCAAATTGTTTTTACAAAGTTAAACAACTTCTTAAAATTCGTGGACGAAGGGAGTAATGTCTTCAATTTTCTTGGTTATGGTTGATGAAAATCACACACACAATCTTTTCATTTCAATAACTACTTCAGTTGATTCAGCTGCATATACAAAACAAAGATTCGCACAAAATGGTAGTCCACCATAATCAATATCTAAACACCCACAGAATCATATCAACCAAACAAATTCCAAAACTAAACACCAGTTCAACTCATTGATTCAGCTGAAGTAACTGTAAATGCAAAGAAGAGAACATATACGTTCAAGAAAACGAATAATGGAGAAGCTGAAATTACAAGGAAAGAAGAAAAAAAGGTAAATCTTTATACCTGAATCAGTGCCAAACAGAAAGTTCTTGAATTATAAATAAAAAAACACCAGTAATATGAACTGCATGTGTGTGTATACTGTATATATATATGGAAGCAGAGCTGTACGGCCATACGGGTGGGATGGAGGAACGTGTAGCATAGACATAAAGAATTTCATTTACCATTACTACCATAAGATTTTACTCTGTATTATTATTTCTTCAAAAAACTACTTTCTTAATTTGGTATAGATGTTTGTAATCTGTTCAACTTTATATGATTATTGCATGGATTATATAAAATTGATATAAAGTATTCTCTCAATCCATCAAATAAAATATTTTGTCTGAATCTTGATTCCAACTTTTGACAGCTATCAGCCAAGTCATATACATTCAAACGCGCCATCAACCATTAACAAGAACAACAAAAGAAAAAGGGATAAAAAAATGTAAATTTTTCATACTGAATTTCAAGGGAATTGTGATTTATACGAAACCCCGCAAAATTTTACAGTGTCCACCCCATTTTTTGGGATGGAAAGAACAAAAAATATGTTACTGTTTGTAACATTGTAAATGAACAACTGAATAATATACCTTAGTAGTAGAATCATAAAAGAATGAAAGAATTGAACCTGTTTCACTAGTTGCTAAAAAATACTTGTGCCTTTATAGGATAGAACTGCATCCAATGCTGCAGCTGCTCACGCGAGAAAGGTTGCTCCCGGATGGCGTTCATGCGCGAGAAGGGAAGTCGATTCTCAGGCGGCGTTTGCTTCGTGGAGATAGATTTACTTGCTCCAACGCGTGAGTCTGGAGCCCCGGTGGATAGTCTCTCAAGCAGCCAATCCGAGGTCCAGCTCCCGTGCTCCACTTGCAAGACAGTTGCTTCCCCAATTGGTAGGACATTGTTCCCTTGTGTGAGTTGATTCGTTGGAGTATGGATTCCTCCATGATTGTCTCCTCTTTCGTGTCTTCTTCTTTTTCCTCGGAGATGTTGATCTGTTCCACGCCGTTGCCTGATTTTGGAGCAAGAGGCTCCTCTGCTAGGATAAAGCTTCTGGTTGGGGATGAAGCTGTTTTCACTTCAATGTTTAGCCTTTCTAATAAGAAATCTCTACTCGGTATCTGGAGAGTGAGGTTACTATGTAGCTCGGACGAGTTAACATTGTATTTGACAATGTGTTCTTTCATCTCCAGCTGCTCTCTTTCAGTCAAGTCGTCTCCGGAGGAGATGTTTCTCATGTGCTTCCCAACTGAATCTTTATCCTCGTCATCAACAGAATCGAACTGTAAACAATGCAGAGAAAAACTATTGAGCACAAAACTTCTTAAATCACATAAATAATCTTCAAATTGATAGAAGAATAAGGCAGGTTGTTTTGGTTCTACATCAACTTTGTCAAGATCCACATTGTTATCCTTGAGAAATGATACGAAATCTTGAAAATTCTCGGCTGTAGGCCGGTAATGCCCACTGTGAGGCCAGACCGCCTGTTGAAATCCAAAAATGGAAGTGTTCAATAATCAATGTGAAAGAAATAAGCAATTCTAGCAGATTGAGGATTATGAAGATATACCTTTAAGACGCCTTTTTCAGCTACGATCCTCCCAGCAGCCAGCGTGGCTCCTCCGGCCAAGAAGCTAGAGTGCTGAAACGAGCCTTTCTTTTTTTGCGAGACGTATAAGGTCCTGGACGTGCTAAGGACAAATATCCACTTGCAACCCTTTGGTTCGTCTATGGTGTCAAGAAGCTTCCCTGTTTTCTTGTACAAGAGCTTCCCGTCTTCCACTGCAACTTCGTAAGCCTCTCTCTCCCTCTACCAACAGCAAATGACTAGTCAACACGCAATCCTCTATGAACTCTTTAATAAAAATCGAGCTTCAAGTTATGTTAAACTCACCGGTCCAAGGTACTTGATGCACTGGTGTTGAAGCTTAGAACGAGGGCACTTCTCCGTGAGGTTAACTTCCTTCCCCTCTCCTATATCCAGCCTGCACGGTTGCAGCCATTTCGTTAGCTTCATCAGGATACGAAAAAAGGTCATCAAACATTTAAGATTATTACCAGTAGAAGAAGGGCTCTTTGCTTTGAGAATCCAGCCAATTCAAGTAATAAAAATGTAGATTGTGTCCATAACGGTGTCGTGGATCAATCTAGAAAGCAGAAAAATCGAAATAAGCATCTTCTCCTCATTGCTACTGCATACCGAACCATAGTAATTACAACGAACAAGCATACTCACAGCTTCGAGCCAGTGCTGCAACGCGAGTTTCTGAGCTTTGCTATTCTGTGACAAGCCTTTTCCAACCTGAAACCAACAAGGAGAAACACATTTTTTAGGTGAAAAACAGATTCACAGAGAACCAAGTGATGGTAGCAATCAAAATCTACCTTGGCAGCCCTTGTTCTTGCTCTCGACCAACGAGAGATTGCTGTCTCGTGCTTCTCAATGTCGAAGAACGAAATGGAGCTCCTCTTGAGCTCTGCAAAATCCAACACCTTCCACCAGCTCTGCTCAATTAGAACAGCACAATCAGCAAGCTTTCGCCTTGTCCGGAAGCTCTTGTAGACCTTCTGCAACTTTATAGCAGCCTCGTGTTTGGGGCTGCTCGGATCCAGGATCGGTGAATGTGGCTGTGGCATGGTGTTCCCCGATCTAGACAATAAGGCAACCGATTCTTGATCATCGACTTGAGCCTCAATGAATCTCATGGTTTGAGTTTTCTTGGCTCGAAACCTGAGAGATCCTTCTCTCAAGAGCTTCCCATTGAAGCTCGAAGATCGAACCGGTGTGTTCCTCTCATCACTCTCTAATTTGGAAGAATTCTTAAGCACTGATTCAAATCCATTCTCCAAATCAAAGAAGAAACTAAGTGGACATGAACAAGATGCCCCCATACAATTTTGGGTGATGGATTGAAGAAGAATGCTCTTTGTGACCTGTTGATGAACAATTATTTCAGAAAAAAATACCATTTCTTGATTTCAAAATCAAAACAAAATCATAAAAGCACAAAAACAGAATTGTGAATAACACACACAACCAACAATCCCTTCATTTCAATAACTAGTTGAGTTGGTGAATATAAGAAAATCATATGGTGCAAATTTGCATATACCACAATACAATATCTTATACTACTATCTAAACACCCACAAAATCACACACAACATTTAACTACACACACACGCACAAAATTTGAATTGAAAGAGATGTATCCAACCACGACAATCAAGTGACAGGTGATTAACACAAAGCCCATTTGCAGAAGTGAGAGAGACAAAATCCAAAATTAAACAACAATTCAACTCATTGATTCAGCTTACGTAACTGTAAATGCAAGAACAGAATTACAAAGAAGAAAAAAGGTGAAATCTTTATACCTGAATCAATGCCAAACGGAAAGTTCTTGAAATATGAATGAAAAACAGGTAAGAGGTCTCTAATTCAGCTGGGTTTTTTTTATACTCCTACTGTATCTGATTTGTTATAGGCTAGATGTAGCTGTGATCTTCGTGTGTGTGTTTATATATAGACGAAGCAGAGCTGTACGAGGGTGGGGGTGGGGTAGGGAGGAGGAGCACGTGGCATAGACATTGAAAAACTTAATTTCATTTTTTATCATATTTTGTTTTTTCAAGATTTTATTATTAATATCAAATGTAAATGTAATAAGGTATAGTATTTTTTTATGCTATTTATAATTTATTTCTATTTTGACATAGTCGTTGTATTTTTTCCAATGATTCAATATTCATGTGTTATACCAACAAACAATTTGTGGCTCTGATAATTACTCCACTTGATTTGAGTTATTGAGTACATACTACATAAACTCATTCATGGTCATTTTAAGTATATTTAGGGAGTATATTTCTACCATTATCACATGATTTTCATTTATAAATTCTATGAAAAATGGAAATCAGAGTTTTCTTCTTGCTCGAGGTTGAGTCAACTCCTATTAAAAGTCAGTATAGACTGTAGAATATTCTTCATTTTCCCCTAGTCTTTGAAAAAAATACAATATTGTAGCTTAACTTGCAAGAATATCTCAAACAAATATAATTAATATTTTTCAGTGAATTTTGGGCACCAATATCATTGACTTGGTCTAATAGTGATTAGTGTCATATTAGTATGGAGTATTAAATTTGGCGTGGATGTTCTTCATAAGTTGCTCAACAGTTATATACCATTGCTTGTAATTTAAACAAAATACTCTCATCACGATAAATAATTAGAATATTGTGAGTGGAACAGTAGTCACAGCTAACTAGGAGTACTATTCATTAAAAAATATAATTAATATAAATGAGGAAATTGGCGAGTGATGTGAATAAATTGCCATGTTAAATGTAATTTTGTTATAGCGTGAGAATAAATTCATTTTTGGGACATATCAAAATAATAAAAATAAACAGTTTTATTGTGAACGACGAGAATGTGCGATTTATGTTCATTTTCTTCGAAACCAAATGAGTGAATATAAGAGTAAATTGATAATAGTATTTGATTTTTTACTTCATAGATCAATAACGAATGTTAGTACTAAATTGAAGGTAATTTGAATCAAACTAAATATAGTAGAGAAACAAATAATGGTAACATGTAGTATTAGTATATCAAAAAATAGCATGCTCAAGTAATGCATGTAATATAGTAATTCAATATGTGCAGATTACATATATATGAGTATGACTATGGAGTACAAATTTATTTATATATATTCGATTCAATATACTTAAGTATGAATATAAAAATTAATGTATATATTCTCGGAGACCAGGTGAAACTTCCATGCATTTGTCAAGGTGAATAAAGTGGATCGCTGAGGTAATAAAAACAAAACACTCGATATTTATATACAAGTTCAAGGTGTCGGTTAATACTTTTTAATCGAATTAAGTGTCGCATATTTTCGTATTTTAAAATTACCCACAATTTAATGCAAAACACAGAGACATCATAAAGATATTGTCTCTCTTATACATTTATCAATTAATTTAAAAGGTTTTATGCGGTGGCACTAATTATATACACATATATATATCACCTACATAAAATTAAAAAGCAAACTCGGGCATTAAAATATGAGATAACAACCTTTTTGTGGCTGCCAGCTTTATAAAACCCTAAACTAGTACCAGGAGTATATTAGTATTGAGTATTACCTTTCATCCACAGAATATAAACTAATTTTACTAAGAATTATGTTCATTTTTATAAAAAAAAGAAAAATAACCTCACTGTTATAAAATATACTACCAAAATGATAAAATAACTTCATTACTATATAAGAAGGAAGTATTTTGAAATGTCCATCAAAATTAGATCAATCCTAACAAGAAAAGTTTTAAAAAAATATTAAACCTACGCATCTTTCTAAATATTAAACACACAATCACTAACACTACTTTCACTTTTTCCCTCACTTTCTCTTACTTTATCAATTGCGAATTAAATCCGTGTTATTTATAAGTTTGTCTATTTTTTATGGACAGATGTATTAATACTTTTTTCAAATTATATTTTATTTTGCTAAACTGTGGATGACACTCTAACAGATAGTAAGAATATATACAATTAATTTATTTATTCTATAAGATATACCCTTGTTTAATTTATAAGTTTAAGCTGAGATTGCGTTGATCAGTTTATCATCACGAGGTAGAGTAAAAAGGATGGAATAAGGAACTGCCCATAGTTTTTTTCCTATATGAATAATATTTTCCTACTTTATAATTATATGTAAAAATAGCTGGAAAAAATGTAAAAATACTATACTATACATTATCATAAAAACTAACGCTCGCTAGAGTGATACTCCATATAATCTAAAACCAATCATAATTCCAATAGTATTCCAAAAATCAAGAATCCAAATTCCAAAAGCAATCACATCACTGCATGGTACATCCAAAACTATCATTGAAACCCACAAATGACATGTAATAAATTGAAATCCACAACAATCACATGTAGCTTGAATCCTTGGTTTCATTACTAGCATGCCCATAATAATATCCCTAAATTATTACTTACGATGTATAAATTTTATTAATGCAGATATGTATAGATTTGTTTGAACACACTGTCACGCACAACTCTCCAAATCGTACGACGAGCCGTACAGATCAATCCGGCCAGTAATTATTACCCACGTGTCATCCCGCTTTAGAAAACGCAAACGCGCTTTCTATTTTCCACTTCTGCCGCATTAAAGCACCGACGGACTGTACTCTGAGGTACAGCCGCCCATTCCTTTGACCATTGGATATTCCTGTCTCAGTTTTAGTCATCATATAATTCAACCTATTAGAGCAACTTTCCAAGATATTAGAACAACTTTCATTTTTGGAATATCCCAACATATTAGACTCATTTATTTTTTTTTTACAAAAAAATCATCTATCTTACTTTATTTTCAACTTACTTTTTTCTCTCTTCTCTCATTTACTTTTTCCCTCTCTCATGCTTTACTCTCTCCACTTTAACTATTTAAATATCAATTCCTTAAATCTCATGCCCAAAAAAAGTTGCTCTAAGGTCATCCACAACGCTGTCACTTAAACCGTCCCTTAAATTACTATTCATGGGCCCACTGTACCCTTTTACTCCATCTCTTAACTAAGGGACGGAATCTGCAATCCTCTGTCCTTTAAATTACTATTCATTCATTTTTATTTTTTACTTTTATTTCCAACAAATTCAATTAATAAAAACAACATTTCATTAAATAAAATAATATTACAACATAAAATTATTGAAAAATAAAAAAAAAACATAATTAAAAATCCTAAAAAAATGAAAATTACATAATTTAATTTCTTCCGCTTACTATCTCTAAATTCAAACTCTCAAAGCTCAAAGAAGCAGAAGAAAGAGTTGTCTAACAACGATCATGTGCGTATACAGGGTTCGGAGGCAGCGCCCCCGAGTAGCGGGGTCCAAGGGGCAGAGCCCCTGGCCGGGGTCGAGTTGGGGCCGTTTTTAAATTTTTTATTTTTTATTTTTTATATTAAATTTGATTTTTTTAAAAAAAATGATTTATTGCGTCAGCGTGACGAAGCCCACTCGCGGGCCGGTGAGTGGACGTCACGCATGGCGCCGGAGCTCGCCACGTCGCCTAGGCGCGTGGCGAGACGTCTCGCAAACGGTCACGGATGGACGACACGCGGGACGAGCTGGGGACGGGCGTGGGACGAGACGGGGCGCTGCAACGTGTCATGTCGCCGTCCCGTCCCGGCGTGACGGAACACGGGCCACCCGCGTGACGCGTTGCGGGTGGCCTAATAACTTGGGACGGAGGGAGTAATATTTTTTTTAAATGGTTTCATCAATCTTGACTCACATCATTCCCAATTTTTAATTGTGAGATTTTTTAGACATTATAATAAAATATTACTAATTCACGACATTAAAAGATGATACTAGATAACACTCTAGTCACACCATAACCATTAACAACCCTCATTCCACAGGGCAAAAAAACAAGCTCCCATAAATATTTTCCAGCTAGAAATGTGTTTACTTGTGCTTCTTCGGACATGCTTTTGACTTTTTACAGAACACTTGCTTAGATATTGTTTAATTTATAAAAAATGAATAACTAATAGTTTCATTTAGAGGTTGGTGAGTTTTCCCTAGACCGACAGTGATAAAAAGTCAATAACACGTCAGAAAAGTTAATTAAGTGTGGGATTTAACAATAATGTTGTCACAAGTTAGATATAGACATATAGTAGTAGAATTTTCACAACATTGGTTGAATGTTTTTGTTAGAAAAAATGTCACAAAACCCCAACCTTATGAGTAGTGTTAGTATTATAATTCATAAATGTAGTGTAATGAAAAAGCTAAATAATTTTATACTCCATATTAAACGTAAGATGTTATGAATAGTAGTATATACAAATAAACAGAAGCTAATTATTGTGACAATAAAATTGAAATCACTCCTACTTAGAGATAGGGGAGTAATGTTTAACTAAAAATTTGAAATCTCACAACTACTATAAGTTTTTGGGCAGTTCAATAATCCTCTATTTAGTGAATAAAAAATACTAAACTATTTCTCAGCTATATAATAAGTATACTACTCCCTATAGCCCAAAAGGTGAAAATCAATGAAAAGGCCAGCAAGGAAAAGACCAAAGAAAACCCAAATAAAGCTGGGCCAAAGCCCAATCAATCGATAAATATCATGCACTGAGTCAACCCGCCGAGTTCATAGTAGTTTCATTTCATTCCAATTCCAATTCCAATTCCATTTTCGTCATCGCGCGAATCACATTTGTTTGCTTCTCTTCGAAGTCGCACACTTAGCTCCTTACAGGTTAATTTTATCCACATTTTGCTACTACGCATGTATATATATAACTATGTACTATGATTCTATTGCGTGTGTTAATATTAATATTTTATCAGGAGGATCGGAATCGAGGTGGTAAGTGGATCTATGGCGGTTACTGATTTTTTGTTTTTATTTATTTTTGAATTGGGTTGTTTGAAGAATATATCTCAAATTTCAGCACAAGTTCTCGGACATGTGATTTATTTATATTTTATAATGTGTTTTGGTGTGATTATTAGGTCGTAGTAAATTTTTGATTTCCCCCAACTCGCAGCGGTGTAGGGTTTCGGTTGAGATTTTGTTGACGAATCCAGCATAATTTTGATTGAATCTGAATCGGCGAAGATGATGTCCTTCGAGATGAACGATCGTAAAAGTAAGTTTAATACACGTTGGCCGCTCGTCTTCTTTCCTGTTAAATTTACACTGTTTTGGTTCTGATTGTGGAGTGGGTGGAATCAAATTGGCATGGGTATGTGTTTATAAATTCGGCTGAATATATGAATATGTGATCCTCCTCATTTTTTAATTATCTCGTGACAAATTATCAGCTTGAATGATTCTCTGGTGTTCCTCATTACTCACCTGCTATAGGAATTGATGTTTGGCTTTTAGAGCATCATTTGTTAAAGAAATTTCTAACTGGTTGAGCATGTCTGATCTTATTTTGGTCCAATCAAACAGAAATTGGACTCGGTTTGACGGGTTTTGGAGTGTTCTTTTCATTTCTTGGGATCATTTTCTTCTTTGATAAGGGTCTGATTGCAATGGGAAATGTAAGTATGATCTATTGGCAGGTTGTCATCCGGCTTATAATTCTGTATTTTAACCCATAATCTTCCTAATGTTATTTTTTCTTCTGAAACAGATCCTTTTCTTCGCAGGCGTGGTATTAACCATTGGGCTCAAGTCTTCAGCCCAATTCTTTATGAAACGTTCTAATTTCAAGGTATATTTTCTTGTTATGATCCCCGCCAGGGTGGGGCCACGGTGAAGGCTCGAGCAGTCCCCTTGCTGTATCTTCATTTTAACTTTCACATGTTGATTGCAGGGAACAATTTCTTTTGGTGTTGGCTTCTTCTTGGTTATAATTGGATGGCCTATCATAGGCATGATAGTCGAGGCTTATGGATTTGTTGTGCTCTTCAGGTATAATGCTGTTTATACTTTATGAATCTTTTACTTATTAACTAGGAGTATTGTTTATTTTCTACCCTAGTGCTATTGGTTTATTAAGTTTTATTTGCTGCAGTGGCTTCTGGCCGACTCTAGCTGTATTTCTGCAGAAGATGCCTATTATTGGATGGCTATTCCAACAACCTTTTGTGAGATCGGTAATGTTGTTTTTGGCATCTTTGCTTACGTATGAGTTAGTGTGCTATATTTTGTTGAGTTTTTGATCCTTCCATAATGATTTATAGCATGAAGTCAAGGTTCATGATGTCCAGGTTTAATTTATGGAGTTAATTCTGTTTTAATTGCAAATATATTCTTAGATTTTTGGAGGCCTTTACAGATACCTGTCTGTATTTTGCTTTAGTGCCAATATTCCAGCGGTTCTAATAGTTAAGTTAGTTTGTAAGATAAGTGGAGTACATTTCATGATCTGTTTAAATATACATAGTACTTAAGGCTGTTTTTAGATCATATTGCACATATCCCTTCTTTTTAGAGTGGCAGTCATTGTACCACTGCTGCTACTGTGCTTCTATTACTTCATATCCTGTTATAGACGTTACTCTGTTTATAAGGCTAAACCTAACTTGCAATTATCATCATTTACTGACCTAACAATCAGATCACAATTTTCATGTTTCACAATTAGTTGCATTCAGTAATTGGTGTCAAAAGGAGACGGGTCTTGCATGAACGATTTATTTTGTCATCTGAGCTTGACTTCAATGGAAATTCATACTCTTGAAAAGATCATATTAATGGCTTTCGATAAGTTTTTTCCATACTAAACATAAAATAAGGTAGTTGTGCTTGTGGATGAAATATTAACCTCTTCTTTTCGTTGGCATCTCATGATAACAACCATTTTTAGCAACATACTCTGCACTCTGCTCTCTTGGTGTGGAATGATTATTTTGGTACGCATCCTGTTCACAGCATATAACGTCTCACGAGCCAACTCTTTCCCAATGCAGTTTTTTGACCGTTACCGTGGAAAGAGAGTACCCGTCTGAATCATTTTCGCAAGAAAGGTCACTACTTACCTATGGGCTGCCTTGTGAGTTTTGTAAATTTGTGACAAGCATGTCCGGATAAAACCAATAGAGTGTGGTATACAGTAGATGATATGGGCTTGATTGATGCATGCTTCTCTTTACCTCACCGGGAAATGGAAGCTTCAATCATTTGGTGTACCAATTTCGTTGATTCTTTTCTTCTAGTCCTCTTCCCGAATCTGAGACATGGTTATAAGAAAGTAAAACAGTTTCCACACACAACTGTATTTCCATTGATTGACTGAGTTGGTATTTTGTTTGCAATATTACACTATTGTTGCTAAAAATATGGTATGTATTGGTTAGTCATGAGACTGTAAATCACTAGATAATCTATACCACATTAGATTATTTGTATCATTGTATCGGCTGTTGAAGGGTATTTAATTTTACAGCTAATGCTTAATTTTATTAGAGATTTCATTATTATCTTGTACACGTATACTTGTAGGATGCCTAGACTTTGCCAACTAGTCACGAGGGAAAATGATCCCTTACTATTTAACTTTGGCTTATATAATCACGATAATTAATGTGCAATTTTTTGCAGAATTATCGATCAAATTCGCAGTATACGTATTAATTTTCTTTTTTTATTTTCATCCTTTCATGTCCACTTCCGATCATGATTATTATTAGTATTAAATTCAGTCCAATATTCCTCTGCCCAAATAAAGATAAAATTATCTAAAGAATCTCAACCAACAAGAAAAAGAGTGAATTGAAGTAAAACTAAAAGCAAAATATACAAAAATTGCAACAAGGTTTTCATAATCTGAAATTCATTGAGTTCAACAAAGCTAATACTACTATATACTAGTACTACAAACCAACTTAAATGTTAAATTAGATTAAAGTGATTTTACCAGGGTCCAGAGAGAACGGAAACACGATCTCCTTGTTGGAATCGAAAGCACAAGGGACACCAAGATGCTTCATCTCTTCGGTGGCGCGATCAAACACCACCAGCTGATCATTCACACTAGCAAAGTACAACAGCCTATCGTCATCTGAAACCTCAGCGGCCTCCCAACACCATACGTTTTGAAAACAAACTCTTTTGTCCACTTTCCATCTCTCCAAACCCAAAACTTAAGCGCATCCAAATCCTCGCGATCATCCTCATCTTCTTCATCGGTCACGAAATCATAGTCGTGATTGAAGTAGTCAGTAGCACTCAGATCATAATACCTGCGATTCAGAATGGTATACCGAAGTTTGGTACAAAGAGAAAGTAATCCATAGACTAAACAACATCCTTTCTTGTTAGCAAAACATAGACTAAAAGGGAGTCTACTAATCCATCTAACATAGCATACTAACCACCATCCTTCTTGACCTTATCCATTTCAGTCAAAAGCAGTTCAATCGTCTTATAGATGTTGAACGCATTAAATGGTTCCCAAACAATTTCACCATCTGCCCTTCTGAAGGATGGAGAATTACTCGCGCCACAACCAATGCAGTTCCTTTTTCAACAAGTTTGGAGATACATTTGTATGCAAATGCAAACTTATGATTTGCAAATTGAGATTTAAGGAGAGCAAACTGACGAGCTTCAGGGGGTTTAAGAAATCGGACAATGGAGAAATTAAGGATTTATTGGGCATTACAGAAACGTTTATAGATACAGCCACACACATCAAAGGAATCAGTAATGTACTCGAATAAGACATGAGATTACCTAAGTTGTTTATCAATTTGCACCGCATCTTGTCAAGTTTTCTCCTATCATTGACTGAAGAGGTATAAGAAAAGACAAAGGCGACATGGGCAGATTGGGTTTGACATGATGGGATGACATTTAATAAAATAATGATTTAACAGTTTCTAACCTATTAGAAACGAGGAAACCCTCTATAAGGGTAGAGTAGGCTGAAACATCGGGAGACAGGCCATTTTCAACCAACGAATTGAATAAGGCAAATGCCTTATCCAATTCATTGTTGGAGATAAATCCACTCATTAGACCTACATACGTGGTTGTGTTGGGTGCAATAGAATAAGAACCTAACTCTATCCTATCCACAATCTGACACGTATCAAACAAGTTACCGGCATTAACTAAGCTATACACCATTGTGTTATAGAACAATTGACTTATGAAATAATGTAATGGCCTCGCCTACGGTACTGTCAGAAATGACACTATCGAGGAGACAAGAATAAAAGACATGATCAACTATATAACCATACTTGATAGTTGTACCTAAATAGGCAAAAGCAAGTCGATTATCCTCCCTAATTCATAGGGACTAATAACAAAAAATCGATATCTAGGCAGCGAATCCAGACCTATCTCGTTACAAATATGTTTCTCGAGATTAAGACAATGGCGGTAGAACCAGGAACAGAAAAGGAAGCCATGTTGGTATGAGATTAAGACACAAATTAAGAATATCCTTGGCCTTACGAAAACTCATACAACCAAGCATACACAATTTGGTGGAAATTGAAATGTATTCAAATAGGACATGCGAAGGACCTAAGTTTTTTTTATCAATGTACAAAGCACCTTGTCAAGTTTTCTTTTATCCTTGCCTTTGATTGAAAAAGTAAAAGTAAGGATGAAAGCATTGAACATGGTTAGACTGTGTTTAATACGATATAATGATATTTGATTAAACAACATTTTGACTGTGTCTAACCTATCAAAACGAAGTAGACCCTCTATCAACGGGGTGTAGGGTGACACATCCGGTGAAAGTTCATTTACACCAAACAAATTGAATAAACCAAGTGTTTTATCCAATTAATTTTTGTAATTAGTCCCTATGATATTAGGGACAATAGTGGACTACCTTTTGCCTATTTAGGTACAACTATCAAGTATGATTATTTAGTTGATCATGTCGATTACTCTTGTCTTCTTGATAGTGTTATATCTAACCGTACCGAAGGCGAGGCCACTACATTGTTTCACAAGTTGCTTTTTGAAAAACCGTGTAGGATTGACATAGCTTTCTACAACACAATGGTTTGCAGCTTAGTTAAAGCTGGTTATTTGTCTAATGCGTGCCAAATTGTGCATATGATGGAGTTGGGTGCTTATTCTATTGCGAACTACATATGTAGGTTTAATGAGAGGACTTATCGGCAACAATGAATTGGATAAGGCACTTGTTTTATTCAATTTATTGGGTGCAAAACTATTGTGATAGAGGGTTTCCTTGGTTATGATAGTTTTTTTTAAAAACGAATTATCCAATTGAATAAATTGGAGTCTCTTCTTATTTATATTTCATAATTAAGGGTACAATAGTCCAAACAAAATTGATACTTTTCAGACGAACTGATTTCAATGAAATGACATTAAATACACTAATGGGGCTGCTTTTCAAGCCCGCTATGATTCCCACACCATGATATTAAAAAAGAAAGATTTTGATTTCAAGCCCACTATGATTCCCACACCAGATACTAAAACCCTACAATTTGGGATCGCTCCCCCCACTCTCTGAATCTGCAATTTGGGATCGCTCTCTCCACTCTCTGAATCTGCAATTTGGAATCTACTCCCTTACGCTCTAATCCAAGGGAGTAAAATGCTCCATCTCTCTAATGAACGAGGATTAATGACCTTTATGATGAATAAAACATGTGTAATTTATTATTGAGGATGAGATTAGGGTTTAGCAAGAATTTTATTTGGAGGATGAGATTAGTGTTTTCAATTTCACTGCAAACATTTATATGCTAACTTTTCATATGCGTATGTTTTTTTAGAATTGTATGTAGCTCTTTTTTCCTTTTATTTTACCAAAATCCACTATTTTAATCTCTCCTATTTGTTACAAAACGCATTAATTGACTTGAAACTAAGGGAGTAATTATGACTTGTTGAAAATAGTCTCATACTCTTATTACTATAATCCAATCCCAATATTGTGATATTATAAAACAGGTTGAAAATAGTCTTATTAGTGTTTTCATTTTCACTGCAAACATTTATGACTTGTTGAAAATAGTCTTATACTCTTTTTATCCTTGGTTATGATAGGTTGATTCCTTTCAGATTGTTGTTTTATCAAATGTTAAACCCAATCTGGGCATGTTGAATGTCTTTGTCCTTGCTTCTACCTTTCCAATCAATGATAGGAGAAAACTTTGACAAGATGAAGTGCAAATTGATAAAAAGCTTAGGTCTTTCTCATGTCGCAGTCAAATACATTTCTGTTTCCATTGATGTGTGTCAGCTTGGCTATATGAGTGATACGAGCCTCCTTTCTATCATTATTAATTAGTTTAGATATATTAGGGATTTGCATATCTTTTCTTATATTTGTTTCTTGTTCCATAAGCTAGTATTCTAGTATTATAAATAGGGATAGGTTGTTATCATTTTATTCAGTCAATCAATGAAATACAATATTATTTGAGCCCTAAAAAGTCTCACGGTTCTTTCGCTTCTGACGCTATTGCCCGACGGGAAGCCCCGCGCACAGCCACCCAGATTTATCTGAACTTGATCTTGAGCTGCCCGACGGAAAGGTTTCCGCTCACAGCCAAGTCTTGCCTCCGCCGATCCTACGATTGGATGCCGGAGAGGTTATCGATCGCCGAGTATCCTCGTCGATCATAGTTAAGGAATTGAGTCCTTAACAACTGGTGCTTTCATCGTGATCTCACCCTCCCACCATCTCGAACCGAAGCTACACCGCTGCCTGACGGAAAACATTCCGAGCACAGCAACTGCTTTGGTTGTCGAGTTCCGCCTGTCCGCCGAGCTCTAGCCGCCGGACAACTCTACTTCTGCAACGCCCGACAGGAAGGATTCCTGCGTGCCGCGTCGAAGTCAGACAATCATCATCCACCACAACCACGCCTCAGTCCGTCAACATGTCATACGACTATCACCGTCGTCAATACGACCCTCCTCAGGCCGCGCAGCAGTTACATCCTTACCAGCCGGTTCGACCACGATGTGCAACCTGCTGGGACCCTCCGGGCAGCTGCGATTCACCGGGTATTCCCCCCTATGATCAGCCGCCACCCAGGTACAGACGTGAACCATACGGTCCGCCGCAACCTCACCGAATGGGGTCTGTCCAGACGCGCCGCCCCACTTGTTGGGATCCACCCCGACAACGAACCGATAACTGTTATCCACCACCGTATCGTGATCCAGATATGGTCCCGGATTCATACGTCGAGCCGCGAAACTCCTACACCCGAAATCGCCTGTGGCAGCCTCAATATCAACCTCGTCCAGCCACCAAAGCGGAGGACCCGATTAACGCAAAGTTAGACCGCTTATTGGAAGCAGGTGGCAAGATAGAAACTTGGTTCGATGCCACAAATCGTCGGTTTAGCAAATTCCGAACGTTACCGCAGCCCGAGCCCGATCTTGATCAGCCCAATGTTTCTGGACCAATCCGAAAGATAGCATATCCTCCATCAAGAAATAATGAGGCTTCTTTTGGGCCTTCGTGTTTAGTCCCCAATGAATCAACGGCTCCACCATGCCACCGCACCAAATCCGATCAAACCCCAGCTCGTCAGCCTTCGTGTTGGGAACCCCCTCTAATGGCCACCCCTGCTGTAGACCAGATCCACCAACCCTACCAGCCGCCACTGCCGCTGCCGCGATCAAATCACCCGCCGCAGCCGAGTCCAGCACAGCCCTTGGAGCTGCCGCCCTACTCCACTCCAGGTCCTTTCCAGCCCTTGCAACCGCTACCGGAGACAGCTTCTATGATGCCAAGGTTATCGATCGCCGAGTATCCTCGTTGATCATAGTTAAGGAATTGAGTCCTTAACAATGAGCTTCTATGATGCCAAGGAAATCCTTAATATCTCCATTGCCTGATTTCTTAAACCCCTTAATGCTCATCGGTTCGCTCTCCTTAAATCTCGATATGCAAATTATAAGTTGGCATACAAATCTATCTCCAAAATTGTTGAAAAATGAGCTGTATTGGCAGTGGCACGAGTGGTGTTCAAGCCCGTCAGAGGGATAGGTGGTGAAGTTGCTTGGGCACGATTCAATCCGTTCCACCTCTATATGACGACTGAAATGTACGAGGACAAGAAGGATGGTGTTTAGTCTTCTATGTTAGATTGATGATTTGTATATTCTTATTTAGTCTTATTCTATGTTTTGCTATGGAGATTGATGATTTGTATATTCTTATTTAGTCTTGTTCTATGTTTTGCTATGGAGATTGATGATTTGTATATTCTTATTTAATCTTATTCTATGTTTTGCTATGGAGACTGATTTCTTTCTTGTTCAGTGCACCGTTTATCATGGAGATTGATTACTCTATGTTAGTCTATGTTTTGTTATTAATTACTTTCTGTTTGTATTTTCTTTTTTAGTCTTATGATTTGCTTTGGAGACTGATTTATCTCTTTTTCTATGTTAAGGATGGAGATTGATTACAACTTGATTAGAGCCGAGATAGTGATGATTTTGGTTTTAAATTTTTCTGTGCAACTTCACTTTTTTCATTTCATTATTCATAAATTTATTTACTTGTACGAATAACACAAATATGCTTCCTAAATTTATTAAAAGCATACATAAGGACTAATGTGCATCAAACAAATTTATTATTGTATAGTAAAGAAAATTAGATGTATTGATTATATTTGATGGTTTTCCTTTTAGCTTTGATCGATGTTAAATGCTCTCTTCATACTAGAAAACATGTCACATTTTCCATTTTTTATTTATCTTGAAAAATATGCCATTAATTTTTAAAAACTAAATCCGTTAATACAACCAATTATATATTCATACAAACACTAAGAAATAAATTATTTATAATAAAACAGAAGAAAAATATAACTTCAAATGGTTGATTTGCAGGTTGTTTACTAGATAAGTAAATGTAATTTGAGAGCATGAGCAAAACAATTGGCATAGCCATTTAAGCCTGAAGCTTATATCAAATGGAACCAATAAGGTAAGATGAAAAAAAGCAATTAGCTACTGTGGATAACGAGTTAATGAGGGAACATGTTTCCAAATATCTCATCTAAATCAAAGCCCCAAACTGAAGTGAAGCTTCTCCCAATTTAAACATGACATGATGATGCTTAAGTGGAAAATCTTCTCCTACAGCTGATGAAAGATATACATATCGCAGTAAATAAACAGAAGGAAAAAGATACTAACTACTCTCTGCCAACTAATCACTTTGAGGAGCTCACGACACAACCCAAAGAAAATACCTTCACACAAGATGTACAATAAAACCCTACTCATCTCTCTTTTATAATTAATATTTCAGTACAATTTATATTAACTGCTTTGTTCCTTATAATCTGCTTTAGGAAGACAACTGTATTATTCATGCTAATTTGCCAACATATAAACAATATATTAAATACTAGTTCATACTATCCTATATTCATTTAAGATTATTGTTTCCGGTATTTCAGTATTGAATAAACATACCACATTTAATGGAATTCATTATAATACGGTTAAAAACATTTAAGGAATTATGAAAATGAATTACAGATAAGATGCATTGGAAATAGAATTACTGCGTTGCAGGTTTTTTTGGATGTAAAAGCAGATTTTATTTTTGTAAATCAATTTAAATAAGCCGTTTTTATAGCTGTAAAATATAGAGACATAGTGGAGAAAGTAATTATGTACATCACCGATGTGGGACATAATATATATAGGAGGTGTTCAGTTTGCAATATTGTAACCTGGATTAAATGTGTAGCGTGGTTCATAAGATTCAAAAGCACAACCCAATCCATATTTTCGTGTATTTTATAACAGTTCCCGCCAAAACAGCCCTCAATGGCAATCATGTTATTTTTAAGAGAACTCTCACTTTATATAATGATGATGATAGATTGGCATGCACATAGAAATTAAATTCAAAACCAAATAACCGACTGGTTACAACCAGTCAGTTATTTTGATAACCGACGTGGAAATCAGTTCGGTTTCGGTTTCATAAATGGACTGAAATTTTTGTCGATTAACCGATAGTTTGGTTAGGTAAACCGACCGAATAACCAGCTTATTAATTCGTTGCTCCATCTTCGTCTCTGTGTAGCTGCCTCTCCTACTCTGGAACAGAAGTTAAAAGACATTCACAAGAAGAATATTCTAAGCACTAATGCTTTATCCAATAATTACCACAAATATAGAGAGACCATCAATTAAACATGCTGCACAAACTAATCTTTCCAACAACTTGGCTCCTTTTTTACTTCACAGAGAGCAACTGCTCCATTAGATTCATTTCTCTCGAGTTACAACGCGTTATCTTGCAAAACGCAGAGTCCTCTCTGCAGCCACTTCGTCATGCTTCACCCTATCAGCTAAGTATAGCCGTGCGACACCCGGAACAAGTGGTTTATCTGCAACAACATAGCATAGCAGCAATAAGATCATCGAGTCATGTATAATTTGCAGCTGGATGACCACTCACTACCGTTTTTGCTTATGAAGATTCATACGGCTACATGACATATCTACGAACTATACATAATCGCGGGCGTAGTTGCCCCAGTGAGAAACCACTAAGTTCCAACAGAGAAGAGAAATGCAGAAAGCTAACGCACATGGATCGGGGTTTGTGAATATTGATCTGAGCGCAACCAGCACTTTTGAGATCGTTAGAGCAGGGCTCCACCCGTCTTTCAAGATGTCCAAACTAACATCCCCAGTAGAACCGACATTGCAGTGGTAGATTCTGGTTTTGAAAACAACCTGCAGGCCTGAAGTCAGAAGTCAGGAATACAACAACTCGAAAAGAATCACTGCAGCAAGACCCAAGCTTCTAGTGTAGAAGCATTTAGATGATATTCATTTGCATCATATAATCCAGTGTCAACAACCTAAAGGCTTATAATACAAGCTTATCCACCATATAGTTGGACTATGCCAATCTTTGTGAGAATCCAACAGAAACTAGTTAATAACACAAAACATGGGATAATTAGTAGAGGAAGAGACTTCGAGCTATATGGCATTTGAACATAAGAAGAGATCGTGATAACAAAACAACCAACTGCAGCATGGTCGACTTTCAAGACAACTACTAACTCCTCTCAGTCCGCTATATATCATAGGTCTGCTCAAGACAAGAATCACAGTAAAAAAACTCAAGATATGTACACGAGATTCTCAAGTTCAACTACGCCAGCGAGGGATGACTTAGAGTTCGACAATGCAGAAACTAGTTAATACTGCAAAACATGTTACAAGCCTAAATCCACATATAATCAACAGATGAAGAGACTTCCAGATATATGGAATTTAAAGATAAGAAGAGGTCGTGATAACAAAAGAACCGATTGCAGCATGTTCAACTTTAAAGACAAGCTACTACTCTCCTCAGTCTGCTCTATATTATAGGTCCTCTCACAAAAAGCATCACCAATAAAAAAAAACTCAAGAAATGTCCTTCTTAAGATCCTCAAGTTTGACTACGCAACGGGAGTTCGACAATGCAGAAACTAGTTTATACTGCAAAACATGTTACAAGCCCAAATCCACATGTAATTAACAAATGCAGAGACTTGGAGCTATATGGCATTCAACTATAAGAAAAGATCATGATGGTGAAACAAGCAAAGGCAGCATGTTCAACTTTCAAGACAAACTACTACTCTCCTCAGTCTCTCTACATCAACATAGGTCCATTCACCACAAGCATCACAGTTAAATAAAAACTCAAGACATCTCTCCTTCTTAAGATCCTCGAATTCGATTATGCAGGAAAGGAGTACTTAGAATTCAACCATTAGTCTTATTACTAGTAAAACAGCGAGCATAATGGAGTTTCATCGATCGAAGACTGGAGAAGCATTGCTTGACAATATTACCTTGGGAGGCTTAAATGGATAATCACTAGGGAAAGTTATATCAAGGAAATATATTCCCCCTTCGTAAGGTGTCCCTGCAAAATAAAAATAGTCAAATCCTCCCAAACATGGAGATGAAGCTCCTTGATCATGTTAGGATCAAATCAATTTCACTACTAAACAGATTCAAACTTGAACTGAAACACATAATGAATGATTGCCCTATGCTAATAAAATAACTCCATAATCAACAAAATCAGAATCTGAAGTGCGCCAAACAGAAACATAATTACCAAAAAGAAGTGCATTCGTAAAGGTACAATTATGAATACCGGGAGGACCAAAGAGAGTGGCGACCCAATGGTAGAGATTGTCTCCCTTGGGGCCGTCGGAGCAGTCAGGCGGAGGATCGGAGCTTAATTCCGACATCTCCTTCTGAATTCTCTTACCAGAAGACGACACCGACGTCGTCGACGGCCACGACCGGCCTCCGCCTCCTCTACCGCCGCCCCCGCCGGCATCATCATCATGCCGCTGTTGTTCATATCCCCAAATTAGGATGTCAGCTCAGCTAGCTGAAATCAGTTCAGTGGCAGCCATTTTATTCGACTTTCTTAATTTTACTATTTTATCCTTAATTATGGCTACTATTTTTATTTCTAACTGAATTGTTAATAATCATTTTGTTAATTGTTATTCAAATTTGTCCACTATAGTCATTTAATTTGGCACCACATGATATAAATGAAATTTATAATTTCATATTTACTTGAAAATGCATTAACTTTATTCAATATATCTAAGAAGAATCTTTTTCTTTTTATATTATTAGATTTATAATAATTGAGAGTATAATGTATTAGTAGAATATGAGTGTGTAAAATGGGTCATGTAGTAATATTGAATATTACTATAAAATAACAAAACAAGAAAGTAAAATGGGTCATGTAGTAATATTGAATATTACTATAAAATAACAAAATAAGATATTTAAGTACTTGTTAATACTATTTATTTTATTTTACACTTTTATTTTAAGTATGATATTTGCAAGATAAATACTCCATACTCCATATAGTAGCAAATATATATTTTATTTTTCTGTAGTTTGTAAAATATAATTTCAACAATAGGAGTAGTAGTAAGATGTTACTAGAGTATTTTTGATGAAAAAAGAAAAAAGAAAAAAGAAAAAAGAAAAAAAAATGAAATGAAAGTGAAGGGAAATCGTATAGAGCCCCTAAAAATAATGGTGGTATCGCGTATTCAGCAGCAACGCAAACTTCGAAGACTATAAATACGTTTGCAGAAATTTAGAGAGAATATCTATAGACCTTTTTTAGAGAGAAAAAGCGGAAATTCAACAAGCATCGCACAAGATATTTTACGCACCAGCAGCGCCTCCGATCGCACATCCTCTGCCCCAAATTAGGGTTTCTTTATCATCTACCTTTAATTATATCGTATGTCACCCAGCTCTACGTTTATCTAATCTCCGTGTGCACCATAACCGCGTTGCTGTTGAAGTAATTATGTTAAAATTTTAGGAAATAATGCTGTTTTGGAATTATGTATACGCGTAGCTGTTTCTGCATTTCTGCTGATATTTTTGCTCGATTTCATCGGTGTTTGTGGATTTTGGTCTATGCGTGTGCTCAAGGATGAAGTTTGCTTGAGAATTGGGGAAGTTTGCTTGTGACTTTTTTAGAAATAATGTTGTTTTGGAACTATGTTCATGTGTAGCTGTTTCTGCATTTCTGCTTATATTTTTGCTTGCTTTCGTTGTTTTTGTGGATTTTGGTCCATGCTTGTGCTTACGGATGAATTTTGATTCAGAATTGGGGCTGTTTGCTTATTTTATTGTATCTTCATGAGATTGATAATGGATCTGGTGTACTTTTAGCCGGGGGAAGGATTTTGTTTTGAAGTTGTGATAGATATTTTTGTTGCTAGGGGTATAATATCAGGGTTTGATGATGATGATTTTCCTTTTTTGGAATTTGTTTTGTTGCATGTGCAGCGTTGAAAAATATCTCTGCCTGGAAAACTGTTGTGGCGTTGGAGGTATTTTTTGACAGGGGAGAGGAATTGTGTGATTTTGCGTGCTTTTGAGTATGCCTGCTACATGGTCTGAATCTGTTGAGAAGGCTCCCACCGGTGGTGGTGTAGGGGTTACTTCTCATGCTTCTAGAAGTACTTATGTTCCTCCGCATCTTAGAAATAGGCCTCCTTCAGCCTCAACAGATCCTGCTCCCTCAGCTGCAGTTTCCTATGCTGGGACTTTGGCGGGAAATGAATCCCAGGGACAAGGTGGTGCAGCTGTAGGTGGATTTCAGTCGTATGGCCCTAGAAATGATAGAGGTGGAGGTTGTGGTCTCAGTCGCGGTGGTGGGGGTGGAGGTGGAGGTGGTAGTGCTTGGAACAATAGAAATGGTGGTTGGGATCGTGGGAGGGAAAGAGAGGCTAATCCTTTTCAAGATGATGGAGTTCCAGAACCAGATTTTGCAGTACAGGAAAATTCAGGGATCAATTTTGATGCTTATGAAGATATTCCGGTGGAGACTAGTGGGAAAGATGTCCCACCTCCTGTGAATACATTTGCCGAGATTGATTTGGGCGATGCTTTAAATATGAATATCAAGAGGTGCAAGTATGTGAAACCTACACCTGTGCAGCGGCACGCCATACCAATATCACTCACTGGACGGGATTTGATGGCTTGCGCTCAAACTGGTTCAGGAAAGACTGCAGCATTCTGTTTCCCAATAATTAGTGGAATCATGAAAAGTGGCCATTCTGCTCAAAGACAGCCACGTATGCCGCGTATGGCATTTCCGCTTGCTCTCATTCTTTCTCCAACAAGGGAGCTTTCCATGCAGGTTTTTTTTAATAGAATTTGGATATTCTTTGTTTCTTGCGTTGAAACAGATCTGATAGTGGATTTTCCTGTGCAGATTCATGAAGAAGCTAAGAAATTTTCATATCAAACTGGCGTCAAGGCTGTTGTTGCTTATGGTGGTGCACCTATCAATCAACAGGTACCTTATTTTTTTTCCATGTCCTTGTCATTGGTTGCATCGCCGCTTCTATAGATTAGTCTGATCATGAAGCCTTGTTGATGACAGCTTCGAGAACTTGAAAGAGGTGTGGACATACTTGTTGCAACACCTGGACGTTTAGTTGATTTGTTGGAAAGGGCTAGAGTCTCGTTACAAAACATTAGGTACTTAGCCCTTGACGAAGCAGATAGAATGTTGGACATGGGCTTCGAACCTCAAATAAGGAGAATTGTGCAACAAATGGACATGCCTCCACCTGGTGTAAGACAGACATTGCTATTTAGCGCCACATTTCCTAAGGAGATCCAGGTCTGTTTTCTTTACCCATGGCACTGTGTCACCATACTCCAAAAGGTGGACTTTAGTTAATTTTTTTTGGCCCTCAAAGGTTGAAGTATTGAAGATATCTTTTCTAACAATTGACATGGACATAATATATTTTTTGACTTTGTTGAAGTTACAAGCTGTCACCTATTATTAGATTTATATGCGATATAATGGAAATATCTCTTAACACGCAGAGACTAGCTGCAGATTTTCTTTCAAATTACATATTTCTGGCTGTTGGAAGAGTTGGTTCTAGCACTGAATTGATCCTCCAAAGAATTGAATATGTGCTTGAGACTGACAAAAGAAGTCACCTGATGGACCTTCTCCATGCACAAAGAGCAAATGGCGTTCAGGCCAAGGTAATAATTTTTACCTGTGTTGTGCTGTAATTCACTTCCCCCTCCCCACACTCTTACCAAGCTCCCACACTTGGTTATAATTCACTTGTGCATTGTACCTTTTTTTGGGGTGGAGGGTGGTGATGCATAAATAGTGCTGGTGAATTTAGCAGTAAAAGAGGACGAATATGAAAAACTCTTTGTGTTGAAGATCTCTGAGTTTTTGGCATGGTTCCACATTGTGTGAAGCATCATTAAATAATAAATACTCCTATATATTTATATTTTAAAAGCCAAAAATGTGGCTGTTTTTGTATCAGAACAAGAGATATTCTTTTAGTGCCGTCTGCAAATTTTTGTATTGTCCATATTTCCTCGCATGGACCAACTTCCATGCTATTTGCCTATTTGTATTCCTTATAGTTTGCTAATCCAGATATTTGCTTTGTGGTGTGTAGCAAGCACTGACATTGGTTTTTGTTGAGACAAAGAAGGGAGCTGATTCGCTTGAACACTGGCTTTGCATTAATGGCTTTCCTGCCACTTCCATTCATGGTGACCGAACACAACAGGTCTTATAATTTGTCTATTTTTTTCTAGGGCTCGATCTTATCTGTCATCTTATGACAAAATCGGAAACAGCACGCCTCTATTAAAAGTTTGATTTCTGCCCGTTTTCCAACACTGGCTTGTATTTCTGTTTCACTTGGGTTTAATATTTCAACTTATTTATCTGTTCTTCATTTTTCTTCCAATTTTAACGTGTTCCATGTGCCAATGAATATGCCTATTTGAGTTTGTACATAATATCCTTAAAAATGGAGATTATGTGCTCTCTGATGCTAGTTTTATGATATTAATGCAAGCATTTTGTCTCTGGCCACAGGAGCGAGAATATGCTTTAAGATCATTCAAAAGTGGCAAAACTCCAATTCTGGTTGCAACTGATGTGGCAGCACGTGGCCTTGACATCCCTCATGTTGCACATGTCGTCAACTTCGATCTTCCTAATGACATTGACGACTATGTCCACCGTATTGGACGCACCGGGCGTGCTGGTAAAACAGGACTGGCCACTGCTTTTTTCAACGATGGCAATACCTCATTGGCGAAACCATTGGCTGATTTGATGCAAGAAGCAAATCAAGAGGTTCCTGCTTGGCTGGCACGCTTTGCTGCTCGGTCTAGCTTTGGAGGTGGTAGGAACCGCCGAGGGCAAGGTGGCGGAGGAAGATTTGGCGGGCGTGATTTCCGCAAAGATTCCTCCTACAATAGAGGTGGGATGGACATGTATGGTGGCGGAAGCAACATGAACAATGGTTACAACCATTCTGGCGGATATGGTGGAGGCTTTGGCTCTGCTGTGACTAGCGCCTGGGACTAAACAACATTTGACACTCTCAACCTGGTAATTCTAACAAACACACTCGTGACTATACCTGCGAATCATCTCATGTTACTCATATGCTGAAACTTGTTGTTTTCTACAGGAACCCTTCCGCTCCATCATCGGCTGTGAAGGGTAGCTGTGGTGTGGCCATATACAATCTGGGATTATTCTCATACTGCTGGTACTTTCGCTTACCCTTCTAATACTCGTACCAACGGATCGTACAGTAGCTAGACAGGGTATTTTGAAGTCGTGTTGGTGGTTTCCGGCATTCTTTTTCAGCTTTTAGGTTGTATATACATTTCTGCAGTTACCTTTCAATCTTAAGACCTTTGATGCTGCTGTATTATTCTAGGATTAGTATCTAGGTTTCTTGAGCAACCTACCAACTCATCTTTATTTACTGTATCATTTCGTTGACTTGGCTTATTGTAAATATGCCTTCGACTGTGTTTCACCTTGTTTTCTTCTATCTTTTCATGGTGTTTTGACACTTAATCATGTGTGTTATGTGTGAGAGAGAGAAGGATTTGTCCAGTTTTCACCTTGCTTTCTTCTTTCTTGTCATGGAGTTTTGATACTGATACAATTTATGTGTCAGAGAGAGAGAGAGAGAGAGAATCATCACTATATTTTATGCTATAATGGAGTTTTCACCTATTTCTCTTCTTGTCATGGAGTTTTGATACTGATTCATGTGTGCGTTGGGTGAGCGATTAACAGAGGCACAGTATGAATGATAATTTGAAAATTATGGCTTCCATTATTAAATCTTAAATAGGAAAATGATATTACAAAGGCATTCTCTAATGTAAATACAACATTAAAAACAACCTAGATCATCTCTCTACACTAACCTCAACCCTTGAGTCACATTATTATTATTATTCTCAAACTAAATAAATAGAAAATTAGAATACAATTTCAACATTAGTGATTCATGAAAATATGAACTGTAGCCATAGCCATGAGTAGTCCAGCAAACCATATCTTCTTCTCTCCTCTATTGCTATTAGGACCAGCGGTTGCCGACGCAGACGACCCACCCGACGAGCTCGCTATAATATCTCAAAAATAATGAAATAAATTAAAACATTTAAGAAAAATAAAACTTAAATAGTTAGTTGATAGCGTTTGAGACAATAATAAATGCGACGTGCGTGAGCTGTTACATATGTATTGATTTAGTTTTAAAGATTAATTAATGATCTATGGCAAGAACTTCATACCAGGAGTAGTGGTGGTGTTGCTCTTGCCGGCACTCTTTGCAAAATCATCAAACACCTTAGCATCCGGTGAGTTTGGTGGTAGATGAAGAATAGCTGCACTCAATCGAACTATGTGTTAGTTAACGATGTCCCACTTGTTGCACGTTGTGAAGCACTGTGAGTCTCGTTTAGCCATTTCGATACGTCCATAGAATTCAACCACTTTGTGTATATATATATGCTACACTACTATACTAGTGCAAAACTCACCTCTAGTGCCCACACAATATAGGAGTACTACCTTTTTAAGAATGCTTATATTTATGAAGTAATTAGTAGTACTATTTACACTTCATTAAACTATTTTGTACACATGATTGTATTTCTAGAAAAGGGGGGTAACTTACTTGGGCAGTCCGTGATGGACTCGTTGATAGGGGTCTTGCATTTGTCGGGAAGGGAGAGGGCACGAGTGGCATTGATCTTGAGCCCAAGACTCGGATCGTCCCGATCCTTGATCAACAAGCAGATGCACTCGCGACTATCTCTCAAGACTTGCTTGAAACCGGTGCAACAATCGCTGGCGGGGGCTTTGGCCTCCCCGCCCACGTAGGGCAGGCATGTTGCTAGCCCTATTAGTTGGTTTTCACATTTTTGTCTATCGCTTGCTACGTCACACACTGCAAAATTGAATAGAATTATGAAAATAGAGAGATATCCAAAAAACAAATCTTTGGAATCCATTTTGCTACGGTTTTGAGAGAGATACATAGGTTTGTTTATATAGGATTTTTCTACTTTCCTGTTGCAGCTTCTAAAGGGAATGAAAGGGTGGGTTGGGGGAGGTTGGGGAATTTAATTTTCTTGGTTTAGAGTTATGTAGGGTCTTCTTTTATTCAATTCGATTTTTTTTAATTAAAAAATGTATCTTATCAAAACACATATGTGAACAAGAACAATAATGAAAAACCTATGGTATATTTAGTAGTAGTATTATTTACAAAAATATTGAGATTGTAAAAAATATGGGGAGTTCGTTTTGTATGATAATGTAACTATGCATCATCATTAAGTTATAAATGATATACAGCCAATTATTGGAAAGCAAACTATCAATAATTGTGAAATTCATTTATGTGTCACATGTGGCGACTTAGACCAAGAATCACGAGATGGTTCTCCCTAAAAAGACGATGAAAAGGGAGTTTTAAATGAAAGGTTGCAAAAGTAGTTGCTAAGCACAATTTAATTAATAATTTTATTCTGCTATATATTTAATTAACAGATTGAGAATTTGAGTAATTACTTAGCTAAACTTGTTATGAATCAAATGATTAACGTCACAACCAAAACCTCTAATGCAAAAACAAATTATATTGTGATTCGTAAATTAATGAGATTTTAATATTTATTCTCATAATTCGGAATTATATTATCTAAAGAAACAATACTCTCATGAGACAATTTTTAATATATGTGTAGTAAAGGATATTTGTTCAATTTTGGTAATATTTAGAAAAACGTAGTGGAGTTACTGGAGTAACAAATGCTAGTAATAGATAAACATATGTAGTGTGAATAGGACATTAACTATATTCACCTAGAAATAAATTCATCAAAATTGAAAATGAATGGACCAAACGTAACCTGTTGTGACCTATCACCTATCATCATAAATATTCCACACCCCAAAATGTAATATGAAATGGGGAGATAATGCTTAATTAAACACAAATTTATCTAAAACCATGTAGTAAAGATTATCCTTATGGAGAGACAAGTATACTGCAAATCTAAAGATAAATGTGTCTAATTCAAAGTAATTAGGAACTTATTCAAAGATTATGTCTTCAAATTATATTAGTAAGTACTATTACATTTTACACTGATGGGATCGTGACGCTACTATCTTTCACATGTTCAAATAAGCCTACTATAAAATACTCAAACTAACACATCTTCTAAATGTATCGATATTCTCATCATAATGAATTGTTATACTATTATTTTAATTGTGCTAAATTCATTATCTTATAATCAAGACATGTTATAATGTTAACCACTCAAACACTATAATCTAATATATTTAACCACTTATCTACAACACATCAATTCGACCTAAAAGTTGGACATAAACAATCATATGATAATACATGTTATAACATTAACCAATCATATAGTAGTATGGCCTAACTCCCAACTACACATAATGCATTAAAGATTAATCGCCATCACATTCTTTAATGCTTATGCAGTTCAAATTAAATCTTTTTAACGTCATTTATGTGTTTAACAATAATTTTAAAGCGACCTAAGCTAGCAAATTTAGGTCAATAGTTCATTTCGAATCATCAAACGTTTTGTGTGTATAGGATATTTCAGCTATCACGTCAATATCAATGTCACAAAATTAGAACTCATAGGTTAACTACAAAAAAAAGGAAACATCATGATTTTACATTCAAATTTGAAACCTTGTGGGACTAATCCGAAATTAATACATTTTCATACTTTAAATAATACTACTACTTATTACTAAATTAAAATAGATAATCATGCTTTCAAGCCTTTTGCACGTTAGGTTTTTATGATGACATTGTAACATTATCTCAATAAATTTGGAAAATCATGTTGAGAATTTCTAAATTAGTTAGAAAAATGGTATTGCCTTCGTTCCAAAGTAGTTGATGCATTTCTTTTGCCACGAGATTTAATAAATTGATGTGGTGAAGATTAAAGTGAAGAGAGTAAAACAAGAGAGATGGAGAGAGAGTAAAGTATGTGATAAAATAGACCTTTTGCTAAAAAGAAAATGACCAATTATTTTAGAACAAATCTAAAAAAGATTACGATTCAACTACCTTGGAATAGAGGGAGTACATTATGTGTGCTCGAATGTGATGTAAGGATGAGCTAACTGATAATTAAATTATATTCCTTATACTCACTCCGTCCACAAAAAATAGAGCACAATTACCATTTTTGGCCATCCACAAAAAATAGAGCACAATTATTTATGGAAAGTTTTCAACAAAACAATAACTCTACACATCATTTTATTTACCACTTGTGCCATTAGAATTAAAGCTTCTCTCTTACACTAACACTACTTTTCTCATACCTTTTCTCTCTCTCTCTCTTACATTTTTCTCTTCTATATTACTTTACCAATTATACATTAAAACCCGTGTCATATACAAATTGCTCTATTTTTTGTGGACGAAGAGAGTATTACATTATATGCTTCTAGTATGTTATTGTTACACCTCAACCCCCTAAAAGACCAACCTTTCTGTTCTATCCAATATTCAGGCCCAATAATTTATTTTATCTTAGATATTGGCCACGAGTCCATAAATTTTAGTTCTATATCAACATTACATTGCAAAGCCCATAATAGCTTCTGAGTATATCAGCATTATTCCTACTATTATTAAGTAATCCTATAGTTTTGAACAAATATTTGTAACAAGTCCATAATAACGTTTAAATAACAGAAATATCACTATAAATTGCATCCACATTCATAATACTACGTTTTAAATTTTTTCTATAATTTTTGTTATATACATGTAACCTATCCTAGCCGGTGAATTTTGATAAAATAAAATTTCATTTACATTCAAGTTATTCTAGTAAAATGGGCCCCACATATCATCAAATTATGTATCTCCAAATGCATTGGCATATTCCATAAGTCGTGTTAAAAGAGAAAAATAGATTTAAAAATACATTTAAGTGGGAATAAAGGTTAGGCAAAGGTGAAAATAACATAAATTCTGTAATATTCTCTTCTTTTTTCTGGATAATATTCCACACTGCCTTTAGCATATTCAAAAGAGCCTTTATGCAATAATATTGTTCTCAATTCCCACTATGGCATAGTATTTATTTTAATTTCGGTATTTCCCTCTTAAGCCTATATTTTCTTTGTAATTTTATAAATATAGAAAATTGAGGAAGTTTTGCCGACAAAAAATCCCAAAAGAGAACTTAGTACATAATAGCTGTTGATACATTAAGTGAAACATATGTTATTGTGAAATGTAATCATATTTTGAATAAGTATTGTATTTCAATAATTTCCACAAGAAAATGAAACCAAACGTCCCTTTTACCCATGTCTTCAACACAAACTCTTTTGTATAAGAACGATACATATTTTAATATATAAAATTAGGTAAAGTAAATTAGTTAAAGCGATCCAATGGTAGTTTGAAGTGGAAGGCCCTATAAATAGCACAAGAAAGTTGCAAAAGTGTGTGGCATCCTAAGTTCAACATGGCTAGATACTATAGCTCACCCTTCCAAGAATACATCCAACAATTCACATTGCCTCTCCACTTTGTATTCTTCCTAACCGTCATCCTTTTTTTCATGATCTTCAATTGGTACATAAACTATGAGTACATCTTCCTAGACTTGATGGACCAAATCAAGATAAGTTTCATGGTCTTCCCCGTCCTCCTCCTCCTCCTCGTCCACTGGCTAGGCGAGGATCGCGACCATTTCCCCTTCTCCATTGACTTGCCCGAGCGGGACTCCCTCCACCGTGTCGGGGGTTCTCCCCTCGGAGTCTCCCTTGTGCTAGTGTTGCTTATGATCATGATCTATCACCACTCTTCCTTGCAACAAAAATGGTTTCCTTTGTTTGCTAGACGTTGATTTAATGATCCATGTGATGGACTTATGTATTTTTCCTGATTGTTTATTGTTTTGTACTCCCTAATTATTTTG
This sequence comes from Salvia splendens, assembly GCF_004379255.2. Lineage (NCBI taxonomy): Eukaryota > Viridiplantae > Streptophyta > Magnoliopsida > Lamiales > Lamiaceae > Salvia > Salvia splendens. The sequence continues at coordinate 25,308,379 of NC_056053.1, read as the reverse complement.
ATTGTTACAAGTGATTTTTTTTTTTGGTCTTGTAAGTTTGACACCATTTATGGTTCTTGAGATTGTTTTTCCATTTTTGGTCTTGTAAGTTTAAAGTACTCGAAACTTTAAATTATAATAGAAAAATCTCCAAATTCGAGACATCAATTATTTAAAATACTTCAAACTTCAAATATAGGCCGTTTATTGTTCTCTAGAATTAATCTATTTGCAAGCACAGAGTGTATACAATATGATATTTTATTGTATTACTTAAATGATAAACAAATTCACAAAACCAGCTCTTTCAAAGCTAGAAACCACAAACACCCTGCAAATTTTTTCACAACAATGAATGATGTGTGTGCCCCTTTTTTTTCTCTAAGAGAGAAGCAATGTGCAATAGCGTGCAAGCCACAAAGACGAGGCGAAACCTCAAGGATCGCTGTTGGGCAGCCGGCTGAGAACAGAGTGCTCTGGCTTGTGCTCACATTCATAATCAAGATGAACAAACGCCCTTTCGACTTCAATAAGTTTCTCGAGCTTCATCTGCAGAGTTTCTCCGATGGCGTGAGCTTCTTTGAGGGGCAGATCTCCAGGGAGCTCGATATCGACCTAACAGTAACACCCCAAACATAAGCTTTCACTATTTCAAAAATGGCAAAACCATCAAATATCTATTACTATTAGTCAGTACTAACCTCAACAAAATACAGAACTCCAAAAGTGTAAGCACGGACCATGTCAACACGCTTAACCTGAGGGTGCCTTATCACAAGATAAGTCAGCTTCTGCAGAACATCGGGTGGCGCTGATTGGCCTACCAGTGACACTGAATCAGAAGATGAGTCAGCTTAGGTTCGAGCTAACACTTCGAAAAATCTGCGAGGATTCATACCTGCATTCTCAAGTACAGTTCCAGACCAGTTAGTGATTGTGTAGATTGCAAGTGCGAGTGCACCGGCTGGATCAATCCACCAAACGAACATATCACCGAGGACAGCTGATACCAATCCTACTACGTTTGTTACCACGTCGAAATAATGGTCCTGTCAAGATAAAGAATGCCAAACACTAAGTACTGTAGAAAGATGTTTTATGATGAATGTAGAGTAATGTACCTCTGCATAAGCGCGCACAATTTTGTTCCCCGAGCTTTTGCAGTAAAACCAGAGAGCAAGTTTTACTGCAGTAGCAGATAGCATAATTGAGTACAGCCAGACCAACTGATCTGTGGGAGTACAACCAGACCAACTGATCTGTGGTCATTTTCTCAGAAGGATTTGCTTCGACAAGTTGTTCTACAGCCTGAACAAAAACCTGAAAGCCTAAACGAAAAAGTGTGATTTTCGAAGAAGCCAAGACCTTGAACCAAGTAGGATCATATTAAAAACAACTTATTTCTACACAAAGTCAAGGTAAAGCCGTTGTGACACGATGGCAATTCCTAGCTATATCATAAATGAGTTTAAAATCTAGCGCATACCAAGTGTAGCCATCACAGCAGCGAAGATGATAATCCCGACCGGTTGGACCCTCAGCTTTCCAATAGGGTACTTGTAAATGTTGACATTTTTCATTGCAAGGTGGGAAAACCAAAGTATGCCCCCAGCCATGAGATCTAGTAAGGAATCCAAGGTCGAAGCAGCAATGGCTAGCGATCCACTCTTTATAGTGGCAAAGATCTGATACAAGCATGATGAATGAAATGAGACAGCTTTTACAACAATGGTGATCATTTTCAGACCAGAAACCAACAATCACTTATATCAAGTCTTCTCAAAGTGATTAGTTACAATAATATCTTCTCAAATGGAAAAAAAAGTCGGATCAAGGCAACATTCAAAATGCCTTTTCTCACCTTGAAAGCCAGCAGCAAAATATTAGCATCATTGGAGATCATCATAGCTCTCTCATGCTGTGCTTGTTCTTGTAGATCTTCTTCATCTATTTCTTCTGATAACACCACAGAATCGACATCCTCGAATGATTTCAATGTATCAAACTGTCTTTCATAGTAATCCTTTGTCCTATATTTTGTATGAATTTTTGTCGTAAGCTCGAACGAGGAGCAAAATTTGTATTCAAATTGCACTTTAATCTATTTTCAGCAAACCTTTTTAACATTCATATCACAAATATGTATATTCAGCAAAACATGAGCTAAAAGCCTAAAACCTTCTTCACATGAGGAGTACTAACATTCAGAATGATCGAATCAATTTACAAACAAATAAAACCTCCTAATCATGGATTGATCACCAGATTGCAGGTATTTAAGCTACGGGGCAGTAAAACACCAATTTTCAATTGAATTCCCAGCCCGAAAATAAAATTCCAAAATCAAACCAAAATTGCATAAGAAACAAAAAATTGAAGGTAAAGATAAGGAGATAACAAACACATGCACATTCAACATTCGCGCACACACAAACACACACTAGAATGGAAGATGTACCTTGGCTCAAACCCTGAGCTCGGGAGAGATCAAAATAAGAGGATGGAGACTCAGGGTCAACTGCTGATTGGACATTATCGGGTAATCTGGAAATGAAATCGTTGCGGAGCGAGTTCACAGAGTTCCGGCGACTTAGGCGGCCGCGCCGCCCGCTGCCGCCGTGCCTACACGCTTCCAGAAGCGGCGATTTGGCGTCGCTAACGCCTGTATTGGTTTCTGGCTCCATTTGCAGTTGGAATCTGTTACCAGATTTTTGTTGTGAAAATACTTATATTCAAAAGTCTAACGTTATAAAATTATTCATCTTATTTAATAAAATAATTGTGTTAAAATATATCCAGTTGCAAATTTTAAAATATAAACAAATGTTTGGGGGATATTTATACATAACTATAAACTAAATTGTAACTAAAGACCCTTAATAAATTTCCAATGATATGAAAAAGACAAGAAACTTTCACATACTATAAGTTACTACTAGTATAAGTTTTAGATTTTGAATTTTATGTACAAAGCTCACAAGATATAATTCAAAAATGAGAAATTTGATATCATATTTTTAAATACAATAATAATTCAAATTGAAGGATGCATTTTCTTTAATATAGTACTCCTTATTTTCCTTTTACATATAGCAATTCTTTAAATTCAAGATTGTCTCACATTCGTTGCATAGTAGTACTAATACAATTTCATAGTAGTACTAATACAATAGCAAAATCTCTTTACTCCATCTAGATAATTTCATATTTTTTACAACAATATTTGAATTCATGATAAATACTAGTACTAATACAATTTCATAGTAGTTATTGAAGAATTCAATAGTGAGACATAAGGTTAATAATAAATGAGGTGCATTGGTAGACCAGCACCACCTAGTTATTATCCAATATAAACTAGTCAACTATAAATTTAATTATATCAATTGTGCCTATTCCATACCTTAATAAATAAATTAATTAAACAAATAAACCCATTATTCCAAAGTCAAACTACCTAATCTTTAAAAAAATAATTCAAAAACAGCCAAAAAAGCACCAATTAATACGCAAAAAATTGCAGCCAAGAAACATGCCGCCAACTCTTACATAGTTACATTTGTTCTTTATAATTAGCTATGGATGTTTAATTAGGCCTCATGTTGCTGTATTATTTATTATATTTTTTAACCTGTTTAATTATTATAAAAATTAAGTGTTTTTTTTCAATATTTTTTGTATATTTTCCAATAAATTTCATTTCTTCAAGGCTAATTGTGTTCAAATTCAGTTATTTCCATGTTTCTTAGCTCAAATACTAAGTTTGGTGAAATCTTTTATGAGTAACACTATAATGCAGTATGGGCCGTAGTGTGTCGGCCCAGTCCAGATCAACCATGGACTGGGCTTTGGATGCCTGGGCAATGAATATAAATATTTTCAATGATATTTTGGGTTGATACAAAACATAATAACAAAATTTAGCAATTATTAATAATTGTGATCGAATACACCCTCAAAAAAATGAAGTTCAATATATGAATTATACTTAATAGTTTGAAAGAATTTATAACTTGAATAAGGAGATTGGAAAATACTTATACTTACTTCATTCTATTGATGTATATAAAAAAATGACATCACATGAAAATCTTCCCATTAAAAAACGTCAAAATGTTAACTTGAGCCTACATTAATACGATAATATTAACAAGAAAAAATACAGTATAATGTATCCGTGATAAAAATATGAAATTCTAAGACCAATATTTTTTTAAAGAAACTTATATTTTTGGTAAGTGTATATTTAAAAAGGATAAGCACATATTTTCAAATGCCCACATTGCCTTTGGATGCCATGTCCATTCACCTAGCTTTTTGTTAGTATTTTTTTATCTTTTCTAATGAGAATGCTATGCCCTAGCTTATTCTATAGCCATCATGGTTGAGTAGCATATTACTATTTTTTCTCCTTCTAGCTCATCAACATATTACTCTAAATTATAACTAATCATACTATCCATCTTCATATATCTAACTATACAAAATATCACGTAATCAATTTTTTATAAAAAGATCGTAATTCGATAAACAATCGATATTGAAATCTTAAATAGAGTTGACTAGTTTTTTGAAGCTTTTGTACTCAAAATTATAATAGGCCTAGAATTTGTTAGAGTAGCTCGATGAGAAACTTGACCGGCTCTTCGGGCCGAACGGGCCAGGCCTATTTTGCCACCTCTAGACTTGAAGTTGTTGTCTCATGTATGTCTACAACAATGTACTATTTCTACCAATTAATTGACCTAAAACGACAATTTGTTTTATAATTTGATTGAAAAGAGGTGCAAGTGGAAGTGGAGGTGGTGGTGGTGGGAAAGAAAATCATTGTATCATGTCAAATGTTATCATTATTTACTTTGGTAATAATTGGATGTTGCCACATTTCAATCTTGCTTTTCTGAAAACGTGACTTTGCTATATAAAAAGTAGATGTTGGCTTAATTAGTTATGATTTTATACTATTCCTAAATTCAAACTTCCACGCTTGTCGACTTGAGCTTGCTCCTTCTTTTTTATTTTTTTATTACAAATTCCTTTGAAAATGTATTAGTATGATTCGATATTTGAGATTTTTAATTGTCATTTAACTTTTTAGTATTTCAGTCTAACGTTGAATATAATATATTTAGATCTAAAAATTTGAAAACGATAATTATTTGGAAAAAAGTATAGCAATATAGTCTTATCTCCTGTGCATATTAATATCGAACTGAACTAACACTAAATTATACTCCTTGTAGTTGTTTGTTATGGATAATAATGTTAAAATTCATAAATTTAGTCAAGCCTAATTGACCAGATATGTTCTCGCACAAAACTCAAAAGTTAGGGTCACGATTGAGAATTTATAACTCGAAAAAATTGTAACACGAATGACTCATTACCAAGCAGTCCAACAATACAATAAAAATAGCTCGAATTTAAGTATATTGACCCATTTAACATTCCTACCAAAGTGGCCGAAATATTTCTATCAATTTCCAAGATTTGCTTGTGTTACTAATAGTTATAATAAATAGTAGTAGGAGTAGTATTTTGTAGGAAACTTAGTCTATATGTTACAAATGCAATTATCAGTATAAAATACAAAGGGAACAAAAGGTAAGAAAGTATCAACAGAAACAACGACCTTTTTTCCCGCTTTTTCTTTTTTGTCTCTATTTTCCCATTGCATTTTCCTTGATTTTCAAGAGAAAAAAAATCACAGTACTCACTGTGGCATTTCCTTTATTTAGGCAACACTCTTTGTAAATCATGTTTTCTGGGATTAAGAAAATGTTTGGCGTGATAAAGCTGTCTTTTTCACGGACATGCCCCACCACCTCAGGCCCAATGGTGTGGACAGCTTATGATTTGAAGACAAAATGTTTGATGAAATTCCTCAACCAACTCTTTCAGCTGGAACGCCTCTCACTCTTGCTCTGTCTCTCTCCTCAGCTCGTTTCATTCACCCCACATTCCTCTCAAGCTTCCACTTCCTCTGTCCATGGCCAAGCATCACCACCAGCAGCTGCCTATGTCGAAGAGCGCCAGTCAGCGTTGTAATGAATGGTTGCTTCTTCATTCTATGTGTGTGTGCTTATGCTGTAATTGAAATTCGATTTCTTGTTCATGTGGAGGTGCTTGATATTATACACTTTGTTTTTGGATACTATTCTTTTTCTTGCTATAAAAGAGACTGAAAAGTGTGTTCTCCGATATAAATGAAGAAACCTGGTTTAGTTACAATGTGAAAAAAACCATACTTGGAGAATTGGTTTTGTTACAATGTGAAGAATTTTGTTTTGAGCTTATTTTACTAAATTTTTTTATGCTGTAAATGATTTGGTTTCTGTGGAAATTACTCGACATTATATGTTTTTTTTGAATGATTGTGTTTTTCAGCTTTGTTTGGTACTCTTTTTCTTGCTGCAATTCGTGTTGAGAAGAGGGATTGAAAAGTGTGTTATTTGACTAATAAGAAGAAATCCTGGTTTTGTTACAATGTTTAAAAACTAGGCTTGGAGAATTGGTTTTAGTACAGTGTGAAGAATTGTGTCTTGAGCTTGTTTTACTAATTTTGTTATGCTGTAAATGGTTTGATACTTTGTTTTCTTGTTTCTGTGTTAGCTGTCGACATTCTACAGTATGGGTTTGGAGAATTTGTGTTTTGAGCTTGTTTTACTACTCTTTTTTTTTAACAATTCTATAATTGCTATTCTTACATGTTTTGTAGGGTATTTCGTGATGTTCCAAGTGACATAATCATTGAAGTAGATGGGGGTGCATTTTCATTGCATAAGGTCAGACTCTTCCTATAAACCTTCTGCAGTTGTGGGGGTAATATGGTTTTTCTATATATCTGTATCTCGATTTGAAAGTCTTCATTGCCTAGGCGATTTCAAGAATTACTTAATGCTTCTTAATATACTACTATGACATATCTAGCTAGAGACCTTCGTGTTTGTTTATGGCGTGTTAACGACTTTATTAAGTCCAAATGTATGAAGAAGTATTATGCTTCTGCTATCTGTTCTAGCATATCTATAGAGAAACTAACCTTGTTTTTACCAAATTGCCGCATAAAACAACAGTCTATTCAGCATAACGAGAGTTCATACTTTTGCAGTTCCCTCTCGTTTCACGAAGTGGGCGAATGCGGAAGTTGGTTGCAGAGCACCGCGAAGCAGATGTCTCCAAAATCGAGCTTCATGGACTACCAGGAGGTGCCGAGTCATTTGAGTTGGCAGCCAAATTTTGCTATGGTATCAACTTTGAGATCACAGCTGCAAATGTTGCTCAGCTGTGCTGCGTTTCTGATTACCTAGAAATGACCGAAGAGTACTCGAAGAACAACCTTGGTTCGAGAGCTGCAGAATATCTTGATAGTGTTGTGTGCAAAAACCTCGAAATGTGTGTTGTAGTCCTTCAGCAGTGTGAAAACTTGCTTCCACTGGCGGACGAGCTACAAATTGTCGTCCGATGCATTGATGCAATAGCTTCCAAAGCTTGTGTCGAGCAGATTGCTTCGAGTTTCTCACGATTGGAGTACAGCAGCTCAGGGAGGCTTCACATGAGCAAGCAGCCTAAATGTGAAGGAAATTGGTGGATTGAAGATATTTCAGTGCTTCGTGTCGACTTGTATCAAAGAGTCATAACCGCCATAAAATGCCGTGGGGTGAGGCCAGAAAGCATTGGGGCCTCACTCGTAAACTATGCAGAGAAAGAGTTAATCAAGAAGTCCAGCTTATGGAATCAGCCCAACCAGGCTGCAGTTGATCCGGTGTCAGGTGCAAGCAGCCACGAAAGACTTGTTGTGGAGACGATAGTTAGCCTCCTCCCAGTCGAGAAATTTTCTGTTCCTATCACTTTTCTGTTTGGTATGCTGCGGAGCGCTGTGATGCTTGATTGCTCGGTTTCTTGTAGGCTTGATCTCGAGAGGAGGATAGGATCCCAGCTGGACATAGCAACTTTAGACGATCTCTTGATCCCTTCTTTCCGACATGCTGGTGATACGCTGTTTGATGTCGAAACTGTTCACAGAATACTGGTTAACTTTTCTCAGATGGAAGATAGCGATGAAGATATGGATGAGGAATCCGTCTTTGAATCAGATAGTCCATCTTCGCCTTCTCAGACCGCGCTGTTTAAGGTCTCTAAACTAGTCGATAATTATCTGGCTGAGATAGCACCTGATGCAAATCTCAAGCTCAATGTGTTTGTAGCTATCGCAGAAACTTTGCCAGCACACGCACGAACTGTCCACGATGGGTTATACCGAGCTATTGATATTTACCTCAAAGTAAGTAACACAGTGAACTTCAGCTTTTAGTAGGAAAGAAGAGTGTATACAGAGAGAGAGGTTTAACTAACTTTGGAGTTCATGTTTGCAGGCTCATCAAGCTTTATCCGAACCTGATAAGAGAAAGCTGTGCAAACTGATAGATTTTCAGAAACTGTCACAGGAAGCTGGAGTGCACGCTGCACAAAACGAACGCCTTCCAGTCCAATCAATAGTCCAAGTGCTTTACTACGAGCAGTTAAGACTTCGGAACTCCTTGTTCTGTTCCTATCCGGATGAGGATCCGAAGCCTATCCACCAGTCGTGGCGGATCAACAGTGGAGCGCGAAGTGCTGCAATGTCTCCCCGGGACAACTATGCCTCTTTGAGACGAGAGAACAGGGACTTGAAGCTTGAGCTGGCAAGGATGCGGATGAGGTTAAACGATTTGGAGAAAGATCACGTATATATGAAGAGGAATCTCGACAGGTCCAGTTCAAGAAAACTCATGAGTTCCTTTTCAAAGAAGATCTTTAAACTGAATATCTTTGCTCGTACCCCTTCACGGGGACCGAGCTCCCCATCGAAGCACTCTCAAATATCTGAGTCTAAGTTTACAGAGAGAACATAGCCAGTATTTTCTGAATCCTTTACTGCTGCTGATGAGGAACTATGGATACATAATCTATAATCTTCTCGTTTTTGTAACATTTCGTCTCCTCTTTATCGCGTTCTTGGTCACTGTGTAAATAGCCTGTTGGGATTTGCTTAACCAACAGAAAGATTTGATTGCAGTAGGAAAAAAGGTTGAAATAGAGTATGAATAGAGTCACTTTGTGAATGGCCTTGATATGCTCTCATTTCTAGCACACCATGCTTAGCTTCAACATAAACATGCCTTTTGATGTGGATTTCTGTCAATATATGTTTTTTTTTCTTATTTTCTTTTGTCATTGTTGATTAAAAGTTTCTTGTTATTGTGTTTATTTGTTGATTTTCCAATGCTCAGTGTTTGATTTCATCTTATCCTTCAAAATACATGGCTACAGAGTTGAAGGGGAATACTGCCCCCGTCTCTCAGTCTCTCTCTCTCTCTCTCTCACACACACTCACACACACACACACAAACACACATCAAGATTCTCCCTGGCATGTATCTTCTTTTCTCAATGATGAATCCCTACAATTTGCTAGTTGTTGAAACAAAACATAGATTCATACAGAAATGCTGCTATACAATGCTCAAATATTCTCTATCATGAACTGGAGTTCCTCTCTGGCTAACAGGGATGATAACCGGAGACGAGAAACTCACCTTCAAGTCGAGCTTTCTCCGGCCACTCCCTGCCTTTCTCAGGCTAGGCAAGGCTCTCCTCACCACCACCAGTTCGTGGATTGGCCTCTGGATCTCCAGTGGCGAACCCTCTCTCTCATACTCTAGCCGTCTCCTCATCTCTTCCCATGACTCGTAGAACATCTCCTTGTATGAGCTTCCCTCGTCACAAGTAATGTTATTGTTGATGCGATTGTGATCATAAGCTGTCGGTTTCCTACTGTATATTTCTTCGTGTTGGTTACTTCGATGATTATGATGATCATGACGGTACGTGGTAGATCTCTCATGATCATTGCGTGGAGATGGCTCTGCACGAGGGTGGAGTGGGCAATCTAGTGATTGTTGAAACCGGTGCATATTGTCCTTCATGACTTTGTCAAACGTGTGGTGAAGCATGAGGAAGAAATCGGGCTGGGGCAATGCAGTGCCTTCTCATGATCTCCCTGGCCACGATCAGGTCCCAGAATAGCTCGACCAGGTCATCCGGCCACACGATCTTCAGAAGACACTCTTAGTTTGAGAATCTTGTTATTCTTGCTTTTTGAGTGTTTAAGCCCCCTTAGTACTCTTCTTATAGAGAAAACTTGATCAAATTGTGACAAACTATGGCGTGGTATCTTAGGGTTCTCTTCTTGGATAATTCAATTTCACAAAATGAAGACAAAGGGCAATAGGGAATAAATGATAATTCATGAATAACTAATAATGTAAATTGTACTAATAGAAAGATTCGCAAGAAAGAGAAGAACAATGCGAAGTTCTTTAGCTTAGAACAAGAAAATGAAACACAAAACAAGTCCTCAAACGCCACAAAAGTTGAAAAGCAAGTCCTCATAACTATAGAATAAACTTGAGAATCAATCACTAGGTTTCCAAAAACCCTAAATTTAGGTCGACGATTTGGTATAGAAACGAACACCGACAGCCACGCCCAATATAAGGAGAGGAACCAAGATCTGGAGGAGCTTGATGAGAAAACCTGACGATTTGTCCTGATTCAACTGTGCCTGTTTGGGAGGCGCGTATGTGGTAGAGGCCTTGCTGGGAATGGTCGATGAATCAATGTCGCCCACATAGTACTCGTCCAACATGGCCCTTGCAGTCGAGCTGTGCCCAACATCCTCAAAATCATCAGTTGCATCCTTCCCTGCAAGGGACGGACTGTTTTACAACAAGTAGTCGAGCCAACAACGTTATATTGGCAGGATATTGTTGGAAGATTGTGTTACCTGTCGACTGCAACAAAACTTCATCACCTCCTGGATGATCATCCAAGAATTTCGTCACATCATAAACCTGTTCAAGAACATGCTTTAATTTTACAACATATATCCATAGTCGAAGTTCGATTGACAGATTTTTTAAGTTAAAAATACGCAAACGCATAGCTTAAAAATGTTACCTCACATAACAAGTCTAAAGAATATGATAAACCGCATTCTTAGTATGCAACTATGAGGAATTAATACTAACTTATTTAAATCTTAGGTCAAAGATTGAAACTTTTCTTTTGATTTTTATATTTGATTGGTGTAAAACATATAACTAACTTAGGCTCCTTATGCCTATATGGCTATATTATTAGTAATAACCACTTGGTTTTTTGGCATGTAGAAGAGCATAAAAAAGAAAAGGTACATTAGCCTATAGCTACACTTGACTTAAAAAGCAAAGAATTAGTCTACGGTTATACATAGACAATAGGGACAAACATAAATTCTGATAAATTTGAGATCAAATTAACTAAGAAAAGAGTACAAATGCATCTCTACTTCTGTGAGAAAACTACATATCCATCAAGATGATATACTTAGCTTCTTTAATCACAATTATTCAAACACTTGAACAATTTGACATCACACCACTAAAGATCAGCATTTCTAAGGCAATAATCAGCATGAAACAGAAAGAGAGGCAATCAAACCAATGAATCAAATCAAACTCTATGAAATAATACTAATACTAATATTAAACCAAGATGTAAACAAACATTAACAAATCCTTGGATTCTTTTTCTTCAACAATCATACACCTTAAATTAAATCAACAAATCCAATGGAAAAACAAAATCCAAAATCCAATCGAGCACAAATGAAATCAAGATCCAGAACACAAAAAAAAATCAAACTTTTCGATGCAAAACATAATGCATCAATTACCTTTCCCCCAATCAGGAGCCAGCAGTCCTTGTTGGTGGTGTGCTCAGAAAGCTCAGCTAAAGTGAAAACCTTAGACATCGGAATTAATCAGAAAAAATGGAATCGAAACGGCTCGGGACCGAGAATTCTTGTAATATAGATCGAAGAGGATTTAGAGAGGGAACGCAGCTGTAGATTCAGCGGTGGAGTTGGTGAGATTGGGGTTTTTCTGCTTGTGAAAATCAGCCTCCCAACAACCAAGTCGGAGATTTAATGATTCATTGCAATTGCCAATTTTTTTGTTAATATAGTACTTGGACGTCAATATTAAATTACTGCTTAATACTTTTATATTGTTGAAAATTGATTTTTTTTTAAAAATTGGGTATTCCAAATATATGGGCAAATCAATTTTGTCGCCTCATGGTAGTGGACAAAAAGGTATAATTAAAAATGTGACTTTATTATTGCAATTGAAACTTGAAGTGATACTACAATTTATGTGGTTTACAAAACATTGATATAAGATAGGCGAACATAAATTTAGTGTAACTGGTTGACAAATTCATGTGAGCTAGAGATTGATAATTTTGATGATTCGGGATCGATTATGTCGATTAACCAATTAAAAAATCACCTAAAATTCAAAATCATAATCCAATATGCAAATCGGTTAATATATGACAATGCTATGCAAATTTCTAAACTCATGCATAGCAATTTTGAAAAAAAATGTATATAAAAATTTGATATGAAGTTTCAACTCTTTGAATTTAATGAATAGTCAATGTTGGTGTCCAAAATGCTATTTTTAATAGGAAAAAGTAGAAAAAAATTAGTAAAGTGGAGATGTGGAAAGGGACTTTGAGGGTTCAAAGCTTTAACTTTGACCTTTATGCTTTAAAACTCCCTTAGATACTATTTGTATTGAATTATTATTATTATTATTATTATTATTATTATTATTAATATATAATTAGTTGAAACCATGTTAGAAATATGTTATTTTATTAGTAAAATATACACTAGTCTTGCTTTGTATGTATGGTGAGTGAGAAACATTTTCAGAAGCAAAGTTTATTGTACGGTCAAATAAAATTTGGGTTTGTGTGAGATATCAGTAATAAGTCAAATTTATCAACATTAGTATAATACTGCTAGACATTAATTGAAGAGGCTGATTCTTTCCATATTGTTGTGAATTGTAATTCTCTTAGCCCATATATGTTTGTAATAATGGAGTGCTCATTTCAGTTGGAAGAAGCTCGGCTAGAAAGGAGTTCGGTAAGCTCGGCTTACCGAGCTGGAACTAGCCTGGAACTAGCCGAGAAGAAGAAGGCAGAAGTCGGTAAGCTCAGCGGTAAGGAAGCTCGGTAAGGAAGCTCGGCGTTGAGCTGGAATGAGCCGAGAAGGAAGAGTTCGGTTGTGAGCCGAGAAGGAGTTCGGTTGTAAGCCGAGAAGGAGTTCGGTTGTAAGCCGAGAAGGAGTTCGGTCTTGAACCGAGGAAGGAGTTCGGTCTTGAACCGAGAAGGAAGAAGCAACCTAGCCGAACTAGCCGTTGGAGCAGCAGTTAGTTAGCTGAGATGTAGCGGTTATTCTTCTTGCTTTCTTGATTCTTCTTGTAGTTAGTTAGTAGCAGTTGCTACTTGATTATAGAGCTTTAAATAGCTCACCATGTATGTAGTTTAGAGTAGAGTTTAATCAATAAAGAGTTTTCCAGTTTCTCTCCAAGATTATCATCTTCAATACTCAAAGTGTGAGTGTGTGTGTTTCTGCATTGTGTGATCTCATACAACACTGAGTGTGTGTGTGTGATCTTCTTGAGTGTGTGAAAGCCTTGTGTGCGTAAATCCCAACAAGTGGCGCCGTCTGTGGGAAGGGATATTGAAGCTGATTTGCAGAGGATCAAACGGTTTCAGAGATGGCAGCAAGGCTTGATGCAGAAAAGTTCACAGGCAAGAATGATTATGGCCTGTGGAAGATGAAGATGAAGGCGGTTTTAATTCAACAAGGCTTGGCGGCAGTTCTTGCAAAACCAGAGGAGAAAGGAAAGGCTCCAGTGCTTGATGAAAAAGCTCAGGCAAAGATGGAGGAGATGCAGCTCAAGGCACATTCTGCAGTGATTCTGTGCCTTGGAGATAAGGTCTTGAGGGAAGTTCAAGAAGCCAAGACTGCGGTGGAGATCTTGGACAAGTTAGATGAAGTTTACTTGGCCAAATCCTTGGCTAACCGGCTGTATCTCAAGAAGAGGCTGTATGCCTATAGTTTTTCTGGAGATAGGTCCATCATTGAGCAGCTAGAGGAGTTCAACAAGATCATTGATGACCTGGGATCTGTTGATGTCAAGATTTCAGATGAGGATAAGGCCATTCTCACATTGAATGCCTTGCCTAGCTCGTATGACCAGCTAAGTGATGCAATTATCTATGGAAGAGATAAACCTATCACCTATGCAGAAGTCTATTCAGCCTTGATGGCCAAAGAACTCCAGAAGACAGCCAACAGAGGCTCTGCAAGCTCCAATGTTCAAGCTGCAGAGGCCTTGAATGTGAAGAAGTTCAAGAAGCAGAACTTCAAGAAGAAGTTTGAGGGCTCTAAACCCTCAAGTTCTGATGCTCAGAAGGAAACCAGAGCTTGCTATTGGTGCAAGAAACCTGGACATTTGAAGAAAGATTGTCATGCATGGAAGAGAAAGATAGCCTCTGAGGGACACAACCAATCTGATTGTGTGGAGAGTGCTGATCCCCCGGCTCAACTCATGAATATTAGTGACAGTGGGGTCAGTCATAGGTGGATTATGGACTCAGGGTGCAGCTTCCATATGTGCCCAAATAGGAGCTGGTTTCATGACCTTCAAGAAGCAGCCGACACTGTGGTGCTGGGTAATAATCACATTTGTCAGATCAGAGGAATAGGGAAGGTAAAGCTAAGCCTACAAGATGGCTCTATAAAGTTCCTAACTGGGGTGAGGTATATTCCAGAAGTGAAGAGGAATCTCATCTCATTGGGAATGCTGGAGCAGAAAGGGTTCACCATATTGATGAGTCAAGGAAAATTGTTTGTTAAATCTGGAGATGCAGTGATGATGGAGGCTGACAGAGAGCATATTCTCTATTATCTGAAGGCTAAGGCTGTTGATGGAGAAAGCAATGCAGTGTCAGATGATTCCATAATGCTATGGCACAAGAGATTGGGCCACCCAGCTGAAGGAAGCTTGAAAGAACTCATCAAGAAGGGTCTGATCTCGGAAGATTTCAACAAGATGAACCCCTGTGAGCAATGTATACTTGGAAAAGCTAAAAAGGCACCCTATCCTACAGGTATTCACTCTTCTACAGCCCCTTTAGACTACATACATAGTGATCTTTGGGGGCCTTCACCGGTGTGTTCAATTGGTGGAGGAAAGTATTATCTAGCTATCATTGATGACTATACAAGGAAGTTGTGGGTATATATTCTTAAAGAAAAATCTGAAACACTCACAAAGTTCAAGATATGGTGTAAGGAGGTTGAGCTAGAGAAGGGTAGAAGTGTTAAATGCTTAAGAACAGACAATGGCCTAGAGTTCTTGTCTGCGGAGTTTGATCTGTTTTGTAAAGAGAAGGGTATGAAGAGGCACCGGACTGTTCCTGGTAATCCTCAGCAAAATGGTGTTGTGGAAAGGATGAATAGGACAATCCTAGAGAGGGTGAGGTGCCTACTTCTTGGTTCTGGTTTGAGCAGCAGATTCTGGGGTGAGGCTGTGTATACAGCAGCCTATCTCATCAATAAATGCCCATCTACTGCCCTGAAATCTGAAACTCCTGATTACATGTGGAATGGAGCTCATAGTGACTACTCAAAGTACAAGGTGTTTGGGTGTGTGGCCTATGCTCATGCTAGGCAAAGCAAGCTTGAAGCTAGGGCTCTGAAATGTATTATGTTGGGGTATCAGAGGGGTGTTAAGGGGTATAGGCTCTGGTGTATTGAGCCCGGTAAGCAGAAGGTCTTGGTGAGTAGGGATGTGGTGTTCTTGGAGGATCAGATGCCATACCTGAAAGATAAGCTGGACTCCAGTGAAGATGAGGGTGATTTCTTCAAGGTGGAGCCTGTGGGGGTTGGCCTAGGAGCAGGTGGAGTTATTGACTCAGGGAGTGAGTCTGATTCAGATAAAGAAGAGGCTCCAACTCAGGGCAACCAGGCTGGTGAGTCTATATCAGACTCTATCAGAGACTATCAGCTTGCAAGGGACAGAGTTAGAAGAGAAACAAGGCCACCAACAAAGTTCTCTGATGTTGTGTATTATGCTCTGTGTGCAGCTGAAGGTATTGATGGTGCAGATCCACTCACATATAAAGAAGCTATGCAGAGTAAAGATAGAGAAAGATGGATTGAAGCCATGAATGAGGAAATAGAGTCTTTACTCAAGAACAAAACATGGATTTTGGTGGACAAATCCAAGCTGAATACAGATGGAAAGGAGGGGAAGCTGATCAGTTGCAAGTGGTTGTTTAAAAAGAAGATTGAGACCACTGATAAGGATAGAGTCAGGTTCAAGGCAAGGCTGGTGGCTAGAGGCTTTACACAGCAGGAGGGAATCGATTTCAATGAAGTGTTTGCACCTGTTGTGAAGCACACTTCGATTAGGATTCTATTGGCTGTGGTGAATCAGCTTGACTGGGAGCTGCAACAGCTTGATGTGAAGACAGCCTTCCTCAATGGAGATCTAGAGGAAACTATCTTCATGGAACAGCCAGAGGGCTATGTGAAGATTGGAGAAGAAGGCAAGGTGTGCCTGTTACAGAAAAGTCTTTATGGACTTAAGCAAAGTCCTAGACAGTGGAATAAGAAGTTTGATGCACAGATGAAGAAGATTGGCTTCTCCAAGTCAGAATATGATGATTGCATTTACATCAAGAAGGCAGGCAAGACTCCCATTGCCTACCTATTACTCTATGTGGATGATATGCTACTTGCAGGGCCTTCTATGACAGAAATTCAGAAAGTTAAACAAGATCTGAAGTCAAGCTTTGAAATGAAGGATCTAGGAGAGTCAAGGAAGATCCTAGGCATACATATTCAGAGAGATAGAGGCTGCAAGAAGCTGTGGATGCTGCAAACTGACTATATTGAGAAAGTTTTGCAGAGATTCAAAATGGAAAATGCAAAAGCTGCATCAACTCCTCTGTCCCAGAGTTTTAAGCTTTCAAAGGAGCAGGCCCCTAAAACTAAGCAAGAGGCTGATGAGATGAAGGCTATCCCTTATGCTAGTGTTGTTGGGAGTATCATGTACACTATGATTTGTACAAGACCAGATCTTGCTCATGCTATCTCAGTGACTAGCAGATACATGGCAGACCCGGGGAAGGAGCATTGGAATGCTCTTAAGTGGATATTGAGGTACATGAAGTCAACTAAGGACTGGGGGATTGTGTTCAATGGCTGGGAAGGTGAATCTGAGGAGGTTGTGCAGGGCTATTGTGATGCAGACTATGCTGCAAACCTGGACAACAGAAAGTCCCAAACAGGTTATCTTTTCACCATGTTTGGAACTGTAATCAGCTGGAAGTCAGGGTTGCAAAGTGTTGTTGCTCTCTCAACAACAGAATCAGAGTATATAGCTCTCACTGCAGCTGTACAGGAGAGCTTTTGGATTCAGGGAGTGATTTCTGACTTTGGTTTTGATCAAAAGACAATGGTGATTCATTGTGACAGCAGCTCAGCTATGTGCTTAGCTAAACATCCGGGTTTTCATGAAAGGAGCAAGCACATAGACATAAAGTTGCATTTTATTCGAGATGAGATTGAAAAGGGGAGAGTGAAGGTGATTAAGATTAACACCTTGCACAATCCGGCTGACATGCTAACAAAGTCTCTAGGTAGAGACAAGTTTGATCATTGCAAGAAATTGATCAATGTTTGTGCAAGAACTGAGATGAGCCCTCAGGTGGAGAATTGTAATAATGGAGTGCTCATTTCAGTTGGAAGAAGCTCGGCTAGAAAGGAGTTCGGTAAGCTCGGCTTACCGAGCTGGAACTAGCCTGGAACTAGCCGAGAAGAAGAAGGCAGAAGTCGGTAAGCTCAGCGGTAAGGAAGCTCGGTAAGGAAGCTCGGCGTTGAGCTGGAATGAGCCGAGAAGGAAGAGTTCGGTTGTGAGCCGAGAAGGAAGAGTTCGGTTGTAAGCCGAGAAGGAGTTCGGTCTTGAACCGAGGAAGGAGTTCGGTCTTGAACCGAGAAGGAAGAAGCAACCTAGCCGAACTAGCCGTTGGAACAGCAGTTAGTTAGCTGAGATGTAGCGGTTATTCTTCTTGCTTTCTTGATTCTTCTTGTAGTTAGTTAGTAGCAGTTGCTACTTGATTATAGAGCTTTAAATAGCTCACCATGTATGTAGTTTAGAGTAGAGTTTAATCAATAAAGAGTTTTCCAGTTTCTCTCCAAGATTATCATCTTCAATACTCAAAGTGTGAGTGTGTGTGTTTCTGCATTGTGTGATCTCATACAACACTGAGTGTGTGTGTGTGATCTTCTTGAGTGTGTGAAAGCCTTGTGTGCGTAAATCCCAACAATGTTGATTGGTAAATGGATACTTTTGTAGAAGCCCAAAATATTAAAAAAATGGCTCAATATGAAGAGATACCTAAGAAGAAGCCCAAAACTTTATAAAAATTGAAATAATTTATTAATGATTATAATTAATAAATTAGAATAAAATACTTTATGTTGTAAATATAACAGTACTATTTACTTTATGTAAATACTATTTTGTTGAAATGAACAAAATTCGAATTTTGAAAATAAGAATTTCGATGACATTTATCTTTTCTCTTTATTCTATTACTTGGAGTGAGATAATTTCTGTAATACCCGAAAATTTGTGGAATTTTATTCTTTTAATTAAGGATGAAATTTTCTTTATGTTTTTGTGTTTATTTGATTGTTGTGGATGTGGTATTTTCTACCTAGGCAAATTAAAATGTAATTAAATAATTAATTAAGCCATGTTTTTAAAAATCCTAATTAAAATAAAATCTCTCTCTCTCTCTCTCTCTCGGTTTCTCTCCCCCTCCCCACTACTTTCTCAACCTCCCCACTCCCTCTTAACCGATACATCATCCCCTTTCCAATCTCTCCCCACATCGGTTTTTCTCTTTTCTCTCTTGCAATTGCTCTCAACACCGGTAAGCTCCCTCTCTCCTTCTCCCTCTCGGTTCTCATCTTTTTCATTCACTCCCTCTCATCATCGTCTTGGATTCCTCAAGGTGATACCCCCTTCGTCGTGAATCGGAGTCGTAAGAGGAAGTAAAGCTTTTTCACTACGTTGAACTATCCGGGAAAGGTAACACAAGGCCTCAACTCTCGTTTAATTCGAAAAACATGCATGTAGGACGTTTTTGGATGGGTTAGATGTTGAATAGGATTTGTGGCTATGTGCTTGTGTTGAACATGTTTTCGGTGATAACTGACAGTGGGTTCCGACCCCTTTTTGACTGAGCAAACGATCTCCTTTTGGTACGAATTTTTTAGTTGTATAAACTTTGGTGTGTCTTCTGTGTGGTGTGTAAATTTCAGCTTCTTTGGAGGTCGTATGATTTTATTATGATTTCTGCAAGTAAACTGCGCAGTTCTGCGTGTTGTGTGTTTTTGGGAGATGTTTTCATGTGCAATGGTTGGGTTTCTGAGTGTTGTGCTTTTGTGATGTATGTGGGTGTGTTTGGCCAAGAGATGGCTCGGAAAATCAGTGTTTGGTTCGAGGGTTTCATGTGTGTTGGCCGAGAGTTGTAGGGTTCAGCCTAGGGCAGATTTGTGGAGAGTCTGGAAGGGATGATCCCAGGTGTCTGGGTGTGTTTTGGGACCGAGAATGTGTGGTGTGAATGTTGTATAGGGTTTGAGAATCGGAAGTGGGAGGAAAGTGAGTGTGCACGGAACGAGCCAGGCGGCCGAGGTGCCGAGCCAGCGGCCGAGGTGCCGAGCAGGCGGCCGAGGTGCCGAGCAGGCGGCCGAGATGCCGAGCCAGCGGCCGAGGTGCCGAGCCAGCGGCCAAGGTGCCGAGCAGGCGGCCGAGATGCCGAGCCAGCGGCCGAGGTGCCGAGCAGGCGGCTGAGGTGCCGAGCCAGCGGCCGAGCAGGCGGCCGAGATGCCGAGCCAGCGGCCGAGGTGCCGAGCAGGCGGCCGAGGTGCCGAGCCAGCGGCCGAGGTGCCGAACAGGTGGCCGAGGTGCCGAGCCACCGGCCGAGACACCGAGCCATGTCGAGACGCCGATCCTTTTTCCGAGTTTTTCCGAACCTTTTCCGAGCCAAGTGAGCCGTTTGCACAGTAAGGGTATGCCAGGACTTGGAGTGCTGTGTTCGTGTGTCGTGTGCGCGTTTTGGGTACGTCGTTTGCATGCGGGGTGTGTTTCGAACGTGTGACTTTGTGTGTTTGTTTTGTAACATGTTGTTAAGTGTATGTACGTGTAACGTGCTAGATTTTGAAGTCGTCCACGTAGGAATCATGCATTGTCGTTTAAAGTCTCGTCTCTTCTGACTCTAATCATGATACAATTTATCTTTCAAAAGGGTGATCTTTTACGAGGAAAGTGTGGTTGAAGGGAACCTTTTTAAAAGCTAAGCAATCGAGGTGGGCTTTTCTACCCTACTTTTACGTGGGTTGTTTTTAATACGGACTCTGTTCCGGAATTGTTTATGGAGGTGAACTGTTTGTCTTGCCAAATGTTTTGATTTGAAACCTATCTGAAGTGGTTTACCACATATGTTTAATCGAATTCGGGTCTGTTGGGCTGCGAACCCTCAGGCTAGTGTACACGAGACTGGGTGCCATCTGAGAGCAAGTTGGCCGGTCTAGTGACCTGGGGTGTGGCCACGCCCCTTGTCACCGTTGGGATCAGATAGTGTATGATTGAGGGAATAAGGGTGGCAATATCGGAAAATGACTGCGCAGTCGAATTTATGAAAATATATATTTGTGTACTTGGGTTATTTTCTTACACTTAAAACCCCAAGGTTACACTGTTATGGCATGACAAACTATGATTTTGGCGTGTGTCCACTGAGTGCAATAAGTACTCAGCCCTGCATGTTGTTTTCTTAATGTGCAAGTTGAGCGGCGATGGGGATGACGGATGTTGAGCAGTGAAAGCCAAATGAGTGTTTTACTTGGTCTTTTGGATGGTGTCGTGTCGTCATACCCGGCATCATCTGTCTTTGGGTCATTTCCGCTGCTTTGTAATCCGATACAATGTTTTATTTAACTCTGTTTACATTAACTCTAGAAATGTCGCTACAGTACCTGGTTTTAAAATGAATTTCCTTTTATCAAATGTCTTTGGGTCAAATATTCCTGTTTTTCCCCTTTCTTCCCCGCCTCTTTATTCCTCCCCTAGTCGCGGTCCACCGTACTTCCTATCCTTAGGAAATGCGGGCGTGACAGAGTGGTATCAGAGCCTAGGTTTTTTCTTTCTGCTCTGGACCTAAGAGTCTCTTCTGTCTTGATTTAGTTTGTATCCCTGTGTCAAAATAAATAATTGACTAAGTTTTCAAAAGTGTCATTGGCTCAACATCCGACTCATCGCACTCAACCTGAAATGAGGTAATGAAAATTTCGAAATTTTGGAAAGTATATGGAAGTGGAGGAAATTGTGATTTTGGTGTTGAAAATGATTTTTATGTAAAGTTTAAGTAAATGTTGAGACATGTGGAAGGGTACAACGTGATGTGGAAAAGTTGGAAATTATTTGAGTTATGAACTGTTATGGTGTTATGAACTGTTGATGTATGATGAACTTATATGAAAGCATGTGGCTGATGTGTGATGATATGATGACGTGAATGTTGATGTGAGCCTTTATGTGAGTATGTGTTGGCCTTTTGAATGTTTGAACTTAGACGTGATAGAATTTCACTAGTGCTTCTTGGACCTATGATAGATAAGAGCTTTTGGCCTTTGAACACCAGCGGGTTTGGGTTAGAACAGCGATACGTGCACACACACTCTCTCTCTCTCTTCTTCGGTTATGTACTCTGTTTTTTATACGCGAGGCGGTTGTTTCTGTTTTTCTATAGATGGCGCGTATGTTCCGAACCCCGCGACGGAGTGATCGCGATAGACTTAGGGCACAGAGGGTGCTCAGGGATTATAGAGTGTACCGGAAGAAGGATCACGTACCGTTGATCGAGTTCGTGGCACACTTCGACACCCTCTGGAGGGCAGCTCAGGAGTTCGGAGTGACAGAGCATGACGGCATTGAGAAGCTAATAGATTTGCTTCCCGATAGCTGGAAGGAGTGGGCCGAAAGAACGGCGAGGAGGTACACGTGGCATGAGCCCGCTACCGACGACATGGTGGGTGACATGGCTGGCTTTCGGAAAGCCGTGTATTGTGCACTGGTGGACTCTCGAGAGGAGCAGCCCCCACAGGAGGTGGAAGAGAGGGTCGTGTATCAGGACAAGTATGTGAGCATGTACGAGGGTGAACAAGGGTATGAAGATGTTTATGAGGAGGCTCTGCCAGGGAACTCCGAGGAGGACGACGACGAAGACCCGGAGGAAGGGCCTATGGATGAGGATGATAGAGTCGTAGTCTAGAATTAGAATAGTTCGTTGTCTTTTCAGTTTTTGCTTTCAGTACGATCTACTCTTGGGAACAATGTTGGCCTTCTTTCTTTTAATGAGAATTTGGATTTTGATATATATATCCTATGTGTTGCATCTTATACTACATGAAGATTTTATAAGAAAATTTTGAGAAAGTGGTAATTTTGGATGAGAATTGTAGTAACACTTTTTGGATATTGAATCAGAATGCCGCCAAGACGTGCACGCCAACCACGACAAGGACCCAACGTGGAGGCACCACCTCCACCACCACCGCCACCACCACCTCCACCCCCGCCTCAACAAGAAAGATTCATAGTTACGTTCTCAAGGCAGAATCCCCCAAAATTTGACGGACAAGGAGACCCATCCAAAGCGGAAGAGTGGATACGCGGCCTCGAGCGTATCTTCAGGGTCATGGAGTGCACAGATAGGGAGCGCATTGCTGGTGCTACCTTTCAACTGTCAGGTGCTGCCGATTACTGGTGGGAGACTCGACAAAGAACTATGAATCCTGCCCGCCTGGAGGCGCTAACATGGGAGGAGTTTAAAGTAGAGATCGATAACAAGTATGTTCCAAAGACGTACAGACGGGCCAAGGTGGTAGAGTTCCACACACTAAGCCAAGGCCGAATGACTGTAACCGAGTATGACCGAGCCCTCGCGCAGATGGCACGATATGCGCCCGAGTTGATGGACACCGATGAGAAATGGGCGGTGAAGTTCCGGGCCGGGCTCAGAGATGAGATAAAGGCCGCATTGGCCTGTCGAGGAGAACTCTCCTACTCGGAGATCTTGACTTGTGCACTGGACGTGGAAGATGCACTCCCTAAGCCAAGAGTTGTGGCAACAACAAACGCGACACCTCTACAAGCTCAGCCGGGCCACCAAGAGAAGAGGAGGTGGGATGGTGACCAGGCTCAGTATGGTGGTAAGAGGCCACAACACATGAGGAACCCACCCTACAATGGCGGGAGACAGAATACTTTCCAACCGAGGGCAAACTTTCCGCCGAGGAACCCTCAATGTGGAAGGTGCTTCAAGTACCACGCCGGGGAGTGTCGAGACCCTAGGTGCTTCAACTGTGGTGGGAGTGGCCACTACATCCGAAATTGCCCAAACAAGCACATGGGAACGGGAACGAGACAGAACCAGCTAGGTTTCCGTCCACCATCCCAGGCACTACCTGCACCTCCACCGCAACAACGCCGCCAAGGATTACCATCGCAAGCAAGGGCCTACGCCTTGAAGGGGAAACAGCCGGCAAACGAGAAAGAAACCTTTGAGCAAGGAAACTTGGCAGGTATGGGCACACTTCTCAATATGCCTATAGTTGTCTTGTTTGATACGGGTGCGTCGCATTCCTTTATATCAACGTCTTGTGTGGATACTTTGGAATTACCTACTGTTAAGACCGAACCCACTATGAGTGTGACCTCACCGGTAGGCGGGGCTATAGATATATCCCGATCTTGTGCATGTGTGAACTTTGGAATAGGTGAACTCAGTTTAGTGGCTTATAATTTGCAAGTAATGACGATGGGTAGCGTAGACATAATCTTGGGTATGGATTGGTTAGCGGAGAACCACGTTACCCTTCATTGTAGAGAAAGGGAAATTTCGTTTGAAACCCCCGGAAAAGAGCCGATGAAGTTTCACGGAGTCCCAATGAGCCGACGCAAGTCCATTATCTCTGCGCTGCAAGCCACTACAATGATGAGGAAGGGATGTCCAGCGTACCTTGTTTATTTGAATGGGGAGGAGAAGAAAGACAGGAAGATAGAAGATGTGGCGATAGTGAGTGAATATCCCGATGTCTTCCCCGATGCATTGCCGGGACCCCCACCCGACAGGCAAGTAGAATTCACGATCGATCTGGAGCCCGGATCGGCACCAATATCCAAAGCACCTTATAGAATGGCGCCAAAAGAGTTGGAGGAGCTTAAGGTGCAACTGCAAGAGCTACTGGAATTGGGATTCATTAGACCTAGCGTGTCACCATGGGGAGCACCAGTGTTGTTTGTAAAGAAGAAGGATGGAACGATGAGGATGTGCATCGACTATCGGGAGCTAAACAAACTAACGCTAAAGAACAAGTATCCACTACCAAGGATAGACGACTTGTTTGACCAACTTCGAGGGGCAGGAGTCTTCTCTAAGATGGATTTGAGGTCTGGGTACCATCAGTTGAGGGTTCGGCGAGAAGATGTACCCAAGACGGCGTTCCGAACAAGATATGGTCATTATGAGTTCGTTGTAATGCCTTTTGGACTGACGAACGCCCCGGCAGTGTTCATGGACCTTATGAACCGCGTGTTCCATCCATTTCTGGATCGGTTTGTCCTGGTTTTCATCGATGACGTGCTTGTTTACTCAAAGAACGAGGAGGAGCACAAAGAGCACTTGAGAACCGTCCTAGCAACTCTAAGGGACGAGAAACTATATGCCAAGTTCAGTAAATGCGAGTTTTGGCTCAAGGAAGTAAATTTTCTTGGACATGTAGTAACTTCAGATGGAATTCGTGTAGATCCGGCCAAGGTAGAAGCGGTGCAGGAGTGGAAGTCACCTTCTACACAAAACGAAATCCGAAGCTTTTTAGGACTGGCGGGCTATTATCGAAGATTCATCGAGGGATTCTCGAAGATAGCAAGGCCAATGACGCAACAACTGAAAAAGGGAGTCAAGATGATTTGGACGCCAGAATGTGAGGCGAGCTTTCAGTTGTTGAAGGAGAAATTGACCACCGCACCAATCCTAGCTGTGCCGGAGCCAGAGACTGACTATGCGGTATATACGGATGCGTCGAAGGTGGGACTGGGATGTGTGCTTATGCAGAAGGGGAAAGTGATTGCATATGCATCGAGACAATTGAAGCCCCATGAACTGAATTATCCGACGCATGACTTGGAACTGGCAGCTGTGGTACATGCTTTGAAGATCTGGAGACATCATCTTTATGGAGTCCGTTGTGAGATATACACGGACCATAAGAGTCTAAAGTACTTCTTTGAGCAAAAGGAGTTGAACATGCGCCAACGTAGGTGGCTCGAGTTGGTAAAGGACTACGATTGTGGTATAAATTACCATCCGGGAAAAGCAAACGTAGTGGCCGATGCTCTTAGTAGGAAGTCTCAATCTCAGCTGGCCACCTTTCTTACTATCGAGGAGAGTATAATCCAAGAGTTCAGTAAGATGCGCTTGGAAGTGGTGAGAATGCCCGAGACTGTGGAAGGGATAGTAGCCACGTTGGTGATGGAACCCGACTTAAGAGCCAGAATTGTAGAAGCTCAACGGCGAGATACGTTACTAGAAAAGATTCGCTCAGAAGTGAGGACGGGTGAACTCGGAAATTTTCGTGAGGCAGCGGATAATGGTCTCACATACAAGGGAAGGTTGTGTGTGCCTAAGGATGAAGGCCTGAGGATGGAAATCATGAGAGAAGCACATGAAACCCCATACGCTGCTCATCCAGGGAGCACCAAAATGTATCAAGACTTGAAAAGACAGTTTTGGTGGAACGGTATGAAAAAGCATGTTGCGGCATTTGTGGAGAGATGCCTAGCATGTCAACAAGTAAAGGCGCTACACCAACGGCCCTATGGGAAATTGCAACCCCTCGAGATTCCGGAATGGAAGTGGGAACATATTGCAATGGACTTTGTGGTAGGACTGCCAAAGTCCCAGCGAGGGAACACGGTGATTTGGGTGATTATAGATCGCCTCACCAAATCTGCCCATTTTGTGCCGGTTCGTGCCACTTATGGATCCGATCAGTTGGCTAAGGTATATGTACGGGAAATTATACGCTTGCATGGAGTTCCAGCGACAATCACATCTGATCGTGGTGCTAAATTCACTTCTAGATTTTGGACAAGCCTGCAGAGCGAGTTGGGGACTAAGTTGAATTTCAGTACAGCGTTCCACCCGCAAACCGACGGGCAGTCGGAGAGAACGATACAAGCATTGGAGGACATGCTACGAGTCGTGGTGCTAGATCGAGGCGTAGGTTGGGAAGAAGTGTTGCCCTTGGTAGAGTTCGCTTACAATAATAGTTACCAGGCGACTATCAAGATGGCCCCATATGAGGCCTTGTATGGAAAGAAGTGTAGATCGCCACTTTATTGGGATGAAGTGGGTGAGAGAAGAATTCTCGGACCAGACTCTGTAGAAGAGATGATAGAGATTGTCCAACAAATCCGTGGGAGGATCAAGGAGGCACAAGATCGACAGAAATCTTATGCGGATGTTCGAAGGACCGAGTTACAGTTCGAGGTCGGGGAAAAGGTCTTTCTGAAAGTTTCCCCTTCTAAGGGAATAACTCGTTTTGGAGTGAAGGGAAAGCTGAGACCCCGATTTATTGGTCCATACGAGATTTTGGATAGAGTCGGCGTGGTAGCATACAGGTTGGCTCTACCACCAAGCTTTGGAAATGTGCACAACGTCTTCCATGTGTCACAATTGAGGAAGTACGTGTTTGACCCCACACACATCGTTCACCAAGAAGAGATGATGGTCCTAAATCCCGATCTAAGCTATGAGGAGAAGCCCGAGGCCATTTTGGACCGAAGAGTGCAAGAATTGAGGAATAAGTCAATTGCTTCGGTGAAAGTACGGTGGAGGAATCATGGAGTCGAAGAAGCAACATGGGAGTTAGAAGATAAGATGAGAGAGAAGTTTCCGGAGCTGTTTGAGTAATCTAGGGAAATTTCGGGACGAAATTTTTGTTAAGGTGGGAGGAATGTAATACCCGAAAATTTGTGGAATTTTATTCTTTTAATTAAGGATGAAATTTTCTTTATGTTTTTGTGTTTATTTGATTGTTGTGGATGTGGTATTTTCTACCTAGGCAAATTAAAATGTAATTAAATAATTAATTAAGCCATGTTTTTAAAAATCCTAATTAAAATAAAATCTCTCTCTCTCTCTCTCTCTCGGTTTCTCTCCCCCTCCCCACTACTTTCTCAACCTCCCCACTCCCTCTTAACCGATACATCATCCCCTTTCCAATCTCTCCCCACATCGGTTTTTCTCTTTTCTCTCTTGCAATTGCTCTCAACACCGGTAAGCTCCCTCTCTCCTTCTCCCTCTCGGTTCTCATCTTTTTCATTCACTCCCTCTCATCATCGTCTTGGATTCCTCAAGGTGATACCCCCCTTCGTCGTGAATCGGAGTCGTAAGAGGAAGTAAAGCTTTTTCACTACGTTGAACTATCCGGGAAAGGTAACACAAGGCCTCAACTCTCGTTTAATTCGAAAAACATGCATGTAGGACGTTTTTGGATGGGTTAGATGTTGAATAGGATTTGTGGCTATGTGCTTGTGTTGAACATGTTTTCGGTGATAACTGACAGTGGGTTCCGACCCCTTTTTGACTGAGCAAACGATCTCCTTTTGGTACGAATTTTTTAGCTGTATAAACTTTGGTGTGTCTTCTGTGTGGTGTGTAAATTTCAGCTTCTTTGGAGGTCGTATGATTTTATTATGAGGTGCCGAGGTGCCGAGCAGGCGGCCGAGGTGCCGAGCAGGCGGCCGAGGTGCCGAGCAGGCGGCCGAGGTGCCGAGCCAGCGGCCGAGGTGCCGAGCCAGCGGCCGAGGTGCCGAGCAGGCGGCCGAGATGCCGAGCCAGCGGCCGAGGTGCCGAGCCAGCGGCCGAGCAGGCGGCCGAGATGCCGAGCCAGCGGCCGAGGTGCCGAGCAGGCGGCCGAGGTGCCGAGCCAGCTGCCGAGGTGCCGAACAGGTGGCCGAGGTGCCGAGCCACCGGCCGAGACACCGAGCCATGTCGAGACGCCGATCCTTTTTCCGAGTTTTTCCGAACCTTTTCCGAGCCAAGTGAGCCGTTTGCACAGTAAGGGTATGCCAGGACTTGGAGTGCTGTGTTCGTGTGTCGTGTGCGCGTTTTGGGTACGTCGTTTGCATGCGGGGTGTGTTTCGAACGTGTGACTTTGTGTGTTTGTTTTGTAACATGTTGTTAAGTGTATGTACGTGTAACGTGCTAGATTTTGAAGTCGTCCACGTAGGAATCATGCATTGTCGTTTAAAGTCTCGTCTCTTCTGACTCTAATCATGATACAATTTATCTTTCAAAAGGGTGATCTTTTACGAGGAAAGTGTGGTTGAAGGGAACCTTTTTAAAAGCTAAGCAATCGAGGTGGGCTTTTCTACCCTACTTTTACGTGGGTTGTTTTTAATACGGACTCTGTTCCGGAATTGTTTATGGAGGTGAACTGTTTGTCTTGCCAAATGTTTTGATTTGAAACCTATCTGAAGTGGTTTACCACATATGTTTAATCGAATTCGGGTCTGTTGGGCTGCGAACCCTCAGGCTAGTGTACACGAGACTGGGTGCCATCTGAGAGCAAGTTGGCCGGTCTAGTGACCTGGGGTGTGGCCACGCCCCTTGTCACCGTTGGGATCAGATAGTGTATGATTGAGGGAATAAGGGTGGCAATATCGGAAAATGACTGCGCAGTCGAATTTATGAAAATATATATTTGTGTACTTGGGTTATTTTCTTACACTTAAAACCCCAAGGTTACACTGTTATGGCATGACAAACTATGATTTTGGCGTGTGTCCACTGAGTGCAATAAGTACTCAGCCCTGCATGTTGTTTTCTTAATGTGCAGGTTGAGCGGCGATGGGGATGACGGATGTTGAGCAGTGAAAGCCAAATGAGTGTTTTACTTGGTCTTTTGGATGGTGTCGTGTCGTCATACCCGGCATCATCTGTCTTTGGGTCATTTCCGCTGCTTTGTAATCCGATACAATGTTTTATTTAACTCTGTTTACATTAACTCTAGAAATGTCGCTACAGTACCTGGTTTTAAAATGAATTTCCTTTTATCAAATGTCTTTGGGTCAAATATTCCTGTTTTTCCCCTTTCTTCCCCGCCTCTTTATTCCTCCCCTAGTCGCGGTCCACCGTACTTCCTATCCTTAGGAAATGCGGGCGTGACAATTTCTCGCCCTAAATCGAAATTAAAATTTGTAATGTTATGTAGTACTCCCTTTCGTCCATTAAATTTCGTCACATTTTTTTATTTTCATTATCCTATAAAATTTGTCACATTTCACTTTTTACTAGTATTTTTTATAATAGATCATATACTTCATTAATTCATTCCAACTCACATTTATAAAACTAATACTTCATTTGTCCATGAAAATTTGTCACGTTCTATTTTTTGCACCCGTTTTGAAAAAAAATCTTAATAAATAGTTAAAATGAAGATAAAGTGGAGAGAAGATAAAGTAAGAGAGAATAATGTTATTTTCTGTCTTAGTTTACCACCCGTTTTGAAAAAAAATCTTAATAAATAGTTAAAATGAAGATAAAGTGGAGAGAAGATAAAGTAAGAGAGAATAATGTTATTTTCTGTCTTAGTTTACCATCGTTCACTTTAGCTATTTATTATTAATTTTTTAAAACGAAATGCAGAAAATGAAATATGCAAATATTCAGGGACGGATGGAGTATATAAAAGTATTACACACTTTTCACAGACTTTTTCAACTCACTTTCCGTTACATTTTATAAAATTAGCATCCGATGAAAGTGTTAGAAAATTTAAGGGATGGAATTAGTACTATATTCCATGGATTGTAACTTAACGTACGAAGTAGCATCAGCTGTTGACGGCGACGTTAATTTTATATTCTCCGTCTTGTCGTTTTACTCTTCGCATCGTTCGTAAACGCAAACGAATAAGCGCCGGCGTCTAAGACGCGCCGTGACGGAGCTTTCCCCTACCCGCCTATGTTCCTTAAACTATAACTACTTATTGATAGCGACTCTCTCCCTTCTCTCTCTCTCTCTCTCTCACACACACACACACAGAATCCAGAATCTTTACATGTACTTGGACACTGTAAATATATATGTATGTATACACACAAAATACTGATTTCGAGGCTTTCACGGGTATCGCATTTTCTAGAGTGAGAGGGAGATTGATCTGAAAGCAACCTTAACTGATTCCCCGCTCTCTACGTGAGCTGCTTGTGCGTCTATTTAAGTCGGCGTGGCGGAGAGGAGGCTTCCTCGATTGCCGATCATCATCACGATTTGAATGCTGCTGGATTTGGAAGGTAATTGATGCAATGTACGTATTTCAAAATGTGATTTGCTTGTTTTCTACTAGACTACGATTTTTCCCCTTTTTAACTACCCCTAATTTAAGGACTGCGAAATTGTTGTGATTTACTAGTTGAGATTTTTATTAGAATCTTCTACTGCTTTTTTTTATCCCCTACATTTTGAATCTCAATTGCGAGGATTTCACATGCGGAAGAATCGAATACGTGCTTCGGAATTTATTAAGCACGTGGATTAATGAGATCTGCTTTGGAATCATAATTGCCTTTTTCACCTGTTATTACTGCAATCGACTTAATAAAGCTGACGATTGATGCAGAGTATTTGAGGATTGAAATCCTGAAATACTAGGAGAAGAAATGCCAGGTAAATTCGAGTTTCTTTTTTGCAAGTTTAAATATGATTGTGTTAAGGAACAATGGTGGTTTATTATACATTTGATTTCATAGATTTCATGTCAAAATATTAATCCTTTAATATTTAGAAATGGTTTTGGTTCGTTGAAGGTTTTTTTTTTTGGGGGGGGGAGGGCTGAGATCATACCTTAGGATGAGATACATTGATTCGTTTATTACGTTTAATTAATATGAATTGCTGTCGGTTATTGATCTTCTGATCATTAGAAATAATTTTGGTTCATGAAGATGGAAGGGGAGATAGATTTGGTCACGAGATCATGTCTGAGGATGAGAGAAGGAGGCGGCGGATGAGATCTTTGAGGAAAAAGGCAATGAACCCTGCAACAAGGACTACGCGGGAGTTGAAGAAACATGAACAGAGGAAGGTGCATTGCCTGTTTGCCGCAGTCTGTAACGAAGAGTTTCTGGAGGAGGAAGAGATAGTGGTTAATGAATTTCGTCAAGCTTTGGTTGAAAGGGGCATGCTTCTGGCTCGTTATGATGATTACCATACTATGTTGAGGTGGTTATCTGACATATTATTCTTCCTCTGGCATTTGTTAAATTGATTTAACTCTGTTCTCCATCATTATAAGAGTTTGGTCTGCGACTGTTGATATATGTCTTGTACCGCCTTTTTTCTTTCAGTATTTTGCACTCCAAACATTATACTTTACGAAAGGAGTATATGCTAACTTCATGAAGAATTTATTTTGTTTTAATGAACCTCTTTGAATAACTTTTTGCAATCAATAACGAAATTCATAGTATTGCAGATTCTTAAAAGCAAGAAAGTTTGACCTTGATAAAACAGTACAGATGTGGGAAGAAATGTTGAATTGGAGAAAAGAAAATGCTGTAGACACTATAATTCAGGTAGATTTTCCATCATGTGGTGGAACTGTTTTGATTCCTCCTTTTATTTCCTGGTTTTGATAAAACTAGCATAATTTTCTAAGATGATAACTGAGACTAGATTGACAGATAATAGTGACTTGACTAGTCACCATCTTGAAGATCATCACTTCAATAGGAAAAACTTTATTTGTTTTATTGAGGATACCTCAGTTATAGTTTTGCTTAAGTTAAAACTTATTTCAATAGGCAAAACTTATTTGCATTATATGTTCTGTGTGACTTAGCTTCACTTCCTATAACAACTTCAATGTTATCGGCCACATATCTTTGTTCTTCTTTAATCTCCTCAAAACCACCAAATCTGGCATGTTATGTCTAGATAACTCTTTGAAATTATTCTGATATGCCATGTTTTAGCACAATCTTCATAAGTACAGATATTCTGTAGATTTCTGTATCTGTTAGAGAGACTCTGGTATGTGTTTCAAAAACAGCTACCTATTCTCTTCCATTGACAACTTCGTGGTATTTTCCTTTCAGCATGTTACTGATTTTAAGTCTTAACATCTGTGTTGCTTTTATGATTATGTTCTATATTCAGGATTTCATATATGAGGAGTTTGACGAAGTTAAGCTATATTATCCTCATGGTTACCATGGTGTTGATAAAGGAGGCCGACCTGTGTACATTGAAAGACTTGGGAAGGTTGAACCTAGTAAACTAATGAACATCACCACTGTCGATAGGTTCTTAAAATATCACGTCCAAGGTTTTGAGAAAGCTTTTGCGCAAAAGTTTGCAGCATGTTCTATTGCTGCCAAGCGACATATTGATTCAACAACTACTATTCTGGATGTACATGGGCTGGTAATTAATTTATGCTGTTGCATTATACTCCACAGATTGATTTCTCTTATCAACATAGAAGTATTTTTCCTGTTTCCTTTACATATACAGAATTGGATGAGTTTTGGAAAGATTGCGCGTGATCTAGTAATGCGCATGCAGAGAATTGATAGCAGCAATTATCCTGAGGTGCCTTGGACTCTTTTCTCATAGAAAATTTTTCATAATTTTTTTTCTTGTTCATGTTAGTGATAGATTATTCTCACCTTATGCAGACGTTACATCAAATGTTCATAGTTAATGCGGGTGGTGGATTTAAGTGTGTATGGAATTCGGCAAAATGCTTCATTGATCAAAGAACTATCGCAAAAATACATGTAAAGGATTTACATCTTTTTTCAAAATGATTATTATTTTTGTTTGGAAAGAATGAAATGTTTATTTAACTAAGGTTACCGATATACAGGTGTTGGGTACCAAATTCCAGGACAGGCTATTGGAAGTCATCGATGCTAGGTAGGCTACCGGTATACAGGTATTTTTTCTAAATAAAAAACACTCTCTTCTTTAAACATTGAACCTTTGCGTTTCAGTCAATTGCCAGATTTTCTGGGTGGATCCTGCTCATGTCCAAATGAAGGTGGATGCCTTGGATCCAACAAGGGACCTTGGAATGATACACAACTGATGAAGGTGCAGATATTGTCATTGCTTGTTGATTCTTGTGATATGAAAGAATAAAGAACTTTCCATTTGTGCCCCTCCAGTTTTCCACTCTTTTGTATTGAACCTGTTTCACCCCTTTCCTTGCAGCTAGTTCACGCTTTGCATGAAGGTGAATGCAATTTAGGAATAAAACTGCTTGATTATCAGGTAAAATTTTGTGACAATAGATGCCAAGTTTTGTTAGAATACTAGGTATATCTGTCATTATAAGACATGGACAGGACCTTAGTAAATGTTAGCTTCTCTGGTAGGGAAAATTCCAAAATCAAGCCAATTGATATGGAGGTAGGATGCAGATATTATGTAATATTCTTCACCTTCAAGTTACTTTGACAGGAATCAAGGAATGAAATTTCTTCATCTTCTATTTCAAGAAAATCTTCATACAGGGAACCAACACCTTCCCTTAGTAATAATGTAAGTGTTTCATTGTTTGCTTAATGTTGATACTATCTTAATTTGCTTGATTTTGGTACATTCTGCTGAACTAATATTGATACTATCCATTGCTTGCTTAATTTTGATTCATTCTGTTTTCTTGATGTATTTTTTTGTTTCTTTGTCCCTCTTGAACCATCGTATGTGTTGGTATACTATAATACTTATGGGTAAATAAAGGAGTCCAGCTTAGGTTCAATATTCCTGTGTTTTTAATGGAATGATTATATGTTTGAATGCTGACTTAATGCATGTAACATGTGTCCCTATCCATGCTGACCTTGGGTTTCTTGAGCTGATCATCCTTAGGAGTTGCATGCATATTAAATTATGTACACTGTATGTATCACCGTCTTATCTCAGAGCTTGCTGATCCAGGAAATATCACAGAGACCAGAAATGGATATATCCGGTGATAGATATGAAGATAGACATCCATCAAGTAGGTAGCTATTATGATACTCTTTATGTATTTTAGAGTTTGTTCAGTTATCTTCTCTGGCATATAGATGTGTATATATCCAATCAATATTTGCAAATCTGAATATGAGTAGGGTGTTGTGAGCTCTCGAATATTTTGTTAGTCATTGCTGATAAACTCATCTTGGTCAATACCAAAACTAGTGTATAAATCTTCCTTCAGTTCAGGGAGATTTATCATAACTCAAAATAGCTCAAGCGGTTGTTCGCATGTTCTGCAGTTTGTTGAAATTATAAAAACGCATCAATAGCTAGAGCCTAGACGGATAACACATAGTTTCATATTTCATCAGTGTATGATGATCTTGCTATCATGAGCCTGTTTTTCTCTTAGTATCAGTAATTGATTCTCTAACATAGTTGAACCTGCAGATTTAGCTGGTCCTATTGCAGAACAAAGGTTGCCAAAGGGATCACTCTCCGCCATAGTGATGGACGTTGTGCTTAGATTACTCACATTCTTATGCATACTTGGTAGTTTGTTCAGACGCTTCTTTAAGATGGACGAAAACATGGAATCGGTATTAGAAAACCAAACAACACAAGTTGGAAACTCAAACTCTCAAGAACAAGATGCGCAACTAAAGAATGAGGAGCTTCTCCACCCCTGTTACCAGAAGTTACAGCATTTAGAGAATATGGTGAATGAACTTTCGAAGAAACCTGCAAGAATTCCATCTGAGAAAGAGGACATGATACATGAATCTCTCAGTCGCATAAAATCCATTGAGTTTGACTTACAGAAGACGAGGAAAGTAAGATATGTGACCCACCTTATTTTCTGGTCTGTGTTACCTGGTCTAGAAAGAGGTGGCTAAACGAGCTATACGTTGTTTCTGTACAGGCATTGATTGCGACAACATCAAAGCAAATGGAGTTATCTGAGTCAATAGAGACAATAAAGGAGAATAATTTAAATGTAAGTTGTTGTTTGCTTATGAAGCAAATGCAATGCATTTTAAAAAAAATATGGCTGTCGTCATTGACATCCGTGCTTTATCTGCTCGACTCAACGACAGGGGAGTCAAAGTTGCTGGCTACGAAGTAGCAGGTCTGTACCCCGTGGAACCTGATTTACTTCCCAAGCATCCGTATGTGTCCCCTTTATGCTCACCGAACTTATTCTTTCAGCTGATCACATTCTTCAGGTAATCTCTCTCTCTGAGACACGCGCGCACACACACACACAACTTTACCAGTTATCCTGAACTGTTCAAGTTCTAATACTTTCTTCATATCCACAGATGTTATTTGGATGAGTTCATACAATCTGCAACATCCCATTATCGGCTGTACAAAGAATACACACACACACACAGAGGATATTGAAAAACAGTTTTTTCATAAGTTTCTTTGCTTAGTTATTGTAAAAAAGTTTTCACTATAAATTTGAAGCCTTGCAGCTTTGGCTACATTTCATACTGTTGGTATCTCTTTACAAGTTGCGTGTTTTTTTTATTTCATTTTGCATTTGGGGATTGGATAAGCATTTCGAATCACTTTTTTTAAAATGAACGATTATGGTTCCCCAATATACTCGTGGTCATGTGATTTGAACCCCAGACTAATTGTATGGAAGTGAAATCGTCTTACTAAGGCCATCCACAATAGGAATAGCCCAGCAATAGCCCAGCCATAGCCTAGCCACTGCCACATCATCAGCACTAAAAATCCTCCTGCCACATCATCAAAACAAGCAAATAGCCCAGCAATAGCCCAGCCATAGCCTAGCCACATAATATCCACATCACCATTAACAAATATATACAAAATGAAATAATTAACAATCACACAATATACGAAATTTAATTTACGAGACATATACTGGAAACATTAATAATACTATTAAAATTTTAAAAAGTACAATAATTTTTAAAAAGTACAATAATTAAAAAAAAATTACAATAATTTTTTAAAAAATACAATAATTCACTCCTAGTTTGAGATCCGCTACTCCCTGAAGTAGGCTCGTTGTTGAGATCCATTTACCGTTGTTGATCTTGTACAGAAATTTAGATAGAGAGGGTACTCGTTAATACAAGTGGTGCGAATGAAAATGACAGGCAAGTCGCGTATATATAGTGTTTCAGAAACAAAAAAAAAATTAAAAATTCGCGCTAGGCGGTGCGCTAGGCGATCCGGACGCTGCAATAGCGCCTAGCGGATCGCCTAGCGCCGCGGAACCGCCGAGCGCTAGGCGGTTTTTTTTCGCGAAATCTGCTAGGCGGCTGCAATAGATCGCCTAGCATCGGCGCTCGGCTAGGCGGTGCGCTAGGCGCTATTGTGGATGCTCTAATTAAATTATGTTTCATTCGGAAGCACTTGTGTGTCTCCATCCCAATTGCGTTTCATTGGGATTATTATTTTTAACATTTTATTTCAGTTTCCAGTCAATAATTGAGTGTTGCGTTTAACTATTCATAAGAATTTTATTAAAAAGAAAATTTAATAATGGGACTATATGGATTGAGAGAGAGAGAGGCAATGTGCAAATTGCAATCAACAAATGAGTAAGAAAATAGCATGGGCACATCTTTTGATTACCTCATTGTTCAAATCTTGAACAAAATACAACAATATACAACGGATGCATGGAACCACTATTTCAAGGAATGTTGCCTACACTGTAGTGTGTTTTATGCACGACAACACTAATTCATATTCACAAAAATACTCCCATAGCCTTCCTTCGGCCATAATAACGATAACGGCCCTACAGGCAACAATGCATCACTGATCTATGCAGCTTAAAACAAACGCCCCCCTACCCGACATCACCACAATAACATAAAGGGGCATAAGAAAAAAGGTAACGAAACAAGAGACAAGACTCTCTACACCTACCTCTACTATCTGTCTCTATCTTCCCGAAGCCCTAGGGGCACTTCTAATATACATGTTGCCAAAAATTTGAGCAGCCCGGGGTCTCTCTGTTTGTAGAGCTCTTAGATTTCATTAACGTGTCAGATTTTCTTCGTGCCACAAGGCGAGCTTCACTGAAGAAATTGGAGGCCCGAATTAGCATAAGTATAAATGTGCCAACTAAAGATAAAGTAATTCAGAATAATACAACAACGAAGAGGAAGTGAGTAGAATAGAGATGAGTCCCCAACCAAGTAACATTTAATAAAAAAATTCCCACTTTTATAGGCCAGGAAAGACATGGGAGATCTCATATTTAGTAGGCAATTCTCAGATTATGGATTATTAAAGCATTGAAAATAACCTACTTAACAAGTAACTTGTAATCCACTAATATCTGTAAATTGGTAAATTCCTAAACATAATAAGCTATGACTGACCTGTACAATGGTGTGTAAGAGCGTGCTGACCAGACATGAGTAGCAGTATCATCACTACACAATCTGTTGGCTTGTCTTCATTCCACACTATGGTCACTGGGCCGACCATATAAATTGCCTTTGCTTGCTTGAAGCAGCTGCCCCTGCTGAGAATATAGAGGCTGCTGGGACGCTGGTGAATGAGGATGTGGAAGTTGTGACGACTGCTGATGCTGCTGGAAGTGTGCACTAACATCATGTTTACTAGAAGGCAAGCTGGCCAACGGCCTCTGGCCAAGCTCTTGTCCCACCTGCGTAGCAGACTCACCAGCAGTAGCTGGCATTGACACTGTGCGACTTATATTGGTTGTATGCCCATCCAATGGTTGTTCTGAAGCATGCCATTGGTGAGTATTGGCCGAAGAGACAGCCTTTGCCGCATTAGTTGCATTACTAGCGGTCCGAGGTAATGTTGTTGTGGCAACCATCTCACCAGAGTTGCTTGTTCGGTGCTGGTCGGCGTCAGAATCTACAGCTTGTGGTTTTGCTAGATCAGACTCTATCTGGCGATTTGGCTGCAGTCTTTGAAGAGCCAATTTGTTTTGATTCACTAACTTCTGGTGGGATAATGTCTGTTGGTGGTTTGAATTAGACATGGCCGATGGATGATTCTTTTGGTGAGTAACGGACTGGTTAGGTGGCCGTGGGGACCCATATTGCCCTGTTGGCTGCACAGTATTTGGCGGAGAATTGGAAAATGGGCCCTGACTTGACATTAAATGAGTGGATGTATCTCCTTGATCGGAACTTTGATTCCTGGGACTTGTTGAAACCCCATTTCCTAACAAAGGATCAACTGGAAGGGTCTGATGCATCGTCAGGCCACCTCTCCCCACTCCTTTTACATCCTTAGCAGGCTGTTGAGCTTGTGAATGCTGCCGCTGCTGAGGATGTTGCCTTCTAGATTGTGAAAGCTGCTGTTGCTGTTTTTGTCTATGCTTGCCAGTCTGATTAGCAAGCCCACTCCTACCAGCTTGTGCATTCCGTGTACCTCCTTGACCTGGTAATTGATGCTTCTGCTGATGCTGGGGAATTGAAGAAACTGATGTCAACGGAGAAAGTGATACCGGCGGTGTAGCTGATTGGAATTGAACTTGTGAACTATTTTGTACTGTAGGTGATATTGGGAGTTGAGACTGTGACTGAACATGTGGCATCAAAGAACTAGATGCAGCAAACTGTGGCTGTACTGGGTGCTGCTGCTGTTGCAGAAGACGATGTTTTCTCTCTTTGGCCAAGTGAATAGCATAGGCTTGCTGTTGGGGATTTGGGGTATGATTAGTCGGTCCTTGGAAATGTGGGTGACGAGGACTAAGGACTTGAGGCTGAGGTGATACTGGATGGGACGGCTGATGATGGAGCGGGTACGAGGATACTGGTGGAGACACGGTCTGATTAGGTAAGGCCGAACTCAATCCACCAAAGTGAGGCACTTGGCTGTTTCCTGGTGAGGCCTGCATATGAAGCTCAGGCGCCGTCATTTGCCTCTGCGAATCCCGACTCAGGCCAGGCTACAAAAGCACATAATTATCTGTTACTGGAAGTACAGACATATGCAACTATGAAATATAGGAATCACAAAGAAGTAGAGCTCCACTCACAAGGGGAAAAAAGTGATTCAAAATCAGACATGACACCATGGAAATTCAATTTTAATTTGGAGTGTGCAATTGTGAATCGAGATTCAAGAAGATACTTTACTCGCACAAAATTCGCTTATTAAAACCCAAAAAAGGAAAATATTATTTCCTAATAACGGGCCAAGAAGCAAATAGCTAGCTGAAATGAATATCGGCATCATGAACCTCTAGCCAGCATTTAAGCTTCATAACCATCATCAAAATTTGACGTACTTTGATGAAACTGACTCATTCACTGTTAGTAAAACTTAGTTAGAAAATTTATAAAGCTTAAACACAGCCATCCATGTCTTATTCTCTGGACGACCACAGGAAAATCGTTAATTTGTTAACACCCATCCCCATCAGCAACCCTGCCTATGAGTCACAATACAAACTAACCCCTCTAGGTTACTGAATCCCCAAAATAAGTGCCTTACCTACTAAAGTTGTCTCAGTTCCTCATATTTCAAATGCAGAATAGTTTACCGTACTCTACCAACGTGGAAAAAAGGATCCTAATTCCTAAGTGCCTCCCCTAACCTGGCAATATATATATATATTTCCATCTGTAGGCAAGCAGCACGAGAAACTCATGCAGCAAGAGAATGCCCGTTTATAAGTGGGCATGTGCAGAGAAAAGCTAGAATGAGATAGGAGTCTGCTTGCTTGACTAGGTTCATCAATGATGGTATTTTATTCGCAAAATAACTGTAGAAATATGTTCCCAGAAGATTAGAAAGGAATATAACTGCATACCCGCATCGTGTGCAGAGGTTCACGAGGTCTCAACATGGAACTTCCTTGACCAGAACCTACTCCAGAGTGCATACTCCCAGAGTTAACCATAGATGATGAAGCAATGCCTTGGAACCCAGGCCTTGTCATTGGCATGCTTCTAGTAACACCGCTGCCTATACCCATGCCACTAACACCAGGAAGTAAACGGGAACCACGATCAGCTGCTGGAAGAGCTCCAGAAGGAGTGAGATTAGGCTGTGCCACATTCCTATTAGTCATCATATGGTTATACTGCTGCACTCTATGCTGTTCGTCGGGTGATGCAGGTCTAGGAACAACATATCTACCATCCCTACATGACAGAATAACGGATTACACAATCAGAATTAACAGCAAAAACCAAAAAATTTAAGCCCCTCAACACATTACCTCATAGAGCCTGGTGAGGATGAAAAGTTGTTGCCAGGCATCATATTTGGCGATCCTTGCAGTGCAGAAACAGCACCAGATGCAGGATGCATCGAAGTCGCAGGACCCTGATTTGCAACGGCTAATCCACTAGGATGTGACCCTTGATAATCAATGGGAAGTATGTCCGGGCCAGAAATAGTGGCATCACATAAATCCAGAGGGCTTCAAAGGTTCAAGAGTCATTGAATTTAGAGAGAGAAAAATATATTAATTAAAACAAGAAAATGGTTCAGCAGTTTAACAGAGCAAAAAAAATGGTACAAGAATTTTAACAATAAAAAAAATACCTTCAAAGTGCACATGATCAAAACAAATAAAAAACTTACGTTAGAACGGGGCCTCCATTCAGGTTGTTCGGGAAGACTTGGGACAGTGCAAATGCATGAGATCCATGAGGTTGCTGGAGTTGTTTGGGATCCTGATTATTATTCTTAACAGAAATCAAGTAAATGAAATTAAATCACAATGATGACCAAACTTGAAGCATACAAATAAAACTTTGACGACAAAGCTTAATTCTTTAGTAAACAAAATGACAGAAATAATAGTCAGCAGTATCTTAAAATATATAAGTATGATCATATCAAGATAGCACATTAGAACAGGCATATAATAATGGAGTAATTAATAACCCAATAGGGAGCTTCAATACCAAAATCTCATACATAGTATCCAACTTCTTATTCAACAATTATCTTTTTTAGCAGTATTAACATCTTATCCAATACCAGAACCTCCACATATCTATAGTATCAATTATCAAAAGTAGCTAAAAGTCAAAACACATACAAGGAAAGATGCTGGTATGAGTCCATGTCACATGAGATGATGTTACATTCGATTCATTTGGTTAAAGTACCTGGTTTTTATGGTACTGTTGTTTCCGCCCAATAATGATGATTTTCTCAAAGTGAGATTTGAGAGTTTCTTCTTCCATTGGCCCCTGCAAACGCTGAAACAACTGCCTGGCGCTTCCCTATATAAAACAGAAAGAACATGGTATTGTAACAAACCACCAAATAGTACAAGAATACAAGGATGTAAAAAAAGAAGGAATTGTACCTTGGGAATGCCAGGCAGTGTAGAAGGATATGGTTGAGAGGACCCAGAGTCTTCAGCACTATCTGCTCCATCACCAGATGTTTTATCCATCAAAAAATTGTGGCGCTCCTTGCATTCCTTAGCTTTGCGATATATGCACTTTACATGAACATAAACATAATACTAAGTATCTTAGAAAGTAGTACAAACTTTTTATGGAAATCACAACCAACAATCACAAGATCCACCTACATTTCAAAACTTACCTTGAACTGCAGAGTACTGTTGATAGCATCGCTAACAAGCTCCCAGTTTGGGCCCAAGTCATGTGCCAGGACAACAAGTGCCTGGAAAGGACGACCATATCTTCAGTCTTAAGATAATATCTTTACAAGTACTAAAAGAACAACCATATTAAGTCTTAAAAACATGGTGAGTACTTAGCATGTACTCTTTCTTACTTTACATTCTCTCCACTTTAACTATTTTACACTCCTATCATTTTTCCAAAACTAGTGCAAAACAAAGAAGTGCCTCCTTATGGTGGGGCGGAGGGAGTACTATAAAAATCAACCTGGTCCTCGAAGAGTGTCCATGGACTTCCTGAACCCAACTGACCAGTAGGCATCTGAGAACAATGAATATGCTTAACTTTAGAGTTAATCCAACATTAACAACAGAAAACTGAAAGGAGGGGGGATCAGAATGGCAAATGTACCTTCATAATCTTTGGCTTTCTACCCCGATCCCGACCACTAAGCATTTTAACAAATTTATTTGGATTAGACATGTTACTCATTTGGGAGGCTGCTGGAGAAGGAGCAGAACCAGGAGCAATATTCTCAAAAGAGTTATCTTCTGATAAACGCATAATCTTTGGCTTCTTTATCACGGGTTGACCAAATAAACCTTTAGAGATGATCATATAATTACATAAGTGATTCAGTATACGCAAACAAAATCAATATTGAAATTGTTACTGACTTAAAGAGAACAAGTTTTACCACTGTTGCCATTAGACTCAAGTTGCTGACTTTTCTTTATGTTATTGTTATCCCTCTGAAACTGCAAAGAGAGTAGAAGCACCAACCATCAATTTGATACATTGACACAATTACAAGGAATACATGTGCCAGCATTCCCTAAACTGAAACTCCAAAATAGAATGGTTTATTTTTATTATTTGATTAAGTCAAATGGACATTTCATTTTGAGTGAACTAACAAATTAAATCACTGAAGAGTTACGAGTTAAGACTGCAATATACTAATTCCAATGTGTTTTATATGAAAGATAATCAGCAAGCATTTCAACAAAAAGAAGGCCAATGAACAAAAACTTATTCGTAAACTGAAGTTCAATAATAAAATTATAGTATAAATTTAAGCAGGGTTAAGAAGAATAAGTGAAGACCGAAAGTAGCCCTCAGAAAGCTTATATGTATCTAGAGTGCATCTCTTATCAATGTACGATATCGCGTACAATAACAAAACAAAAAGAAAAGAAGATTACAAATTCACCTGCTCTATTTGGAAGGTAGTATCAACCTGCCATCTTGGTTCATACGAAGCATGCTGCGCCATAATACCAAAGGGATATAAGACATGGGCGATTTTGAAACAATTGGTGCAAACATTTTAAAAATCATATAATAATGGTTACCAGATGCTTGGGTCTCTTCCTTTTCTTATGTTTTGTCATGATTTCTGCTGAGTAAAATGGTAATTGCTTATTGAAGTCCCTGCCTGACTCAACTTCCAAGCTATTTGGAACAAATGATCCGCCATGAAGAGTCGACTGCTCATCCTGAAATGAATTGGTATCATCACTCGAAGCATCTGTTTTATTAGGTAGCTGAAGGCATTCAGAGGTTCCTGCACTAAATGGGCTGATAAATCTCCTGGAAGCAGTCCGGACGCGTTTTGTTGGAATTGACACATTAAGACTGCCACCTGGTCGCTTCACCATTAAAGTGGTTGGTTGACTGACAATTTTGTTTTCAGCATATCGCATTGGCAATTTGTCGGAGCTTACTTCGTATGATTTCACCCCATAACCACGTATCAAGTGTTTACGCTTCTTTTGGCCAAATCTTGAGGACTTACTATTGTCAAAGGCCATTGGCATGTTATATGGGCTTATGTCCCCCTCATCCTCATCATATGCAGTATCTTGAGATTCAAAGTCTGCAGTTTAATTGAATATGCAAAACAAATAATTTAAAAATAAAAAATGGCAAAGGATAATCAAGCAATACATATATCAGATTTACCTGCAGTGGCATCATAGGCAGATGTTTCTTTCACTTCCTCTTGAGCACTATTTCCTATGTTCTGGGAAACCAAGCATATGATCAGTTTTAGAGACTAGATAATACCTAAAGATTAAGAAATAATACAAAAGAATTCACATTGTAATATTAGGAGTGCACATAAAATAAACCTGGGTTTGTCCAACGAGAGATGACTTTCATGAATTCATAGGTCAGTATGGGCATCTTATTATGAATAATTATGTATTATGGACCACAACCAAACCCTTTAATCCAGGAAAAAGTTCCACTGTGCTTAAACAGATATTCAGTAGATACTAATCCTGAGGAAAAACATTCTTGTAGGGAATAGGGGCTGGATACATCTTTCAT
Organism: Salvia splendens; assembly: GCF_004379255.2. Lineage (NCBI taxonomy): Eukaryota > Viridiplantae > Streptophyta > Magnoliopsida > Lamiales > Lamiaceae > Salvia > Salvia splendens. Next base: position 25,264,397 of record NC_056053.1, on the reverse strand, counting down.
TATGCCAATATTTTTGGCATTCCAAAGCCAAAGCATGCGTTCTCGAAAGCCAGCATGTCAGTAGCATTGGCTCATCTAAAACCACCCATTATCATCAGCTTTACTTCTTACATACATATGTTAAATTAGTCATTTATAATTATGCTTTTCTTAAGAAAAAGAAATTGCAAAGCATGACGCAGTGAACCATAGTTGATTCTCACTGCAAAAGCTGAGTCAGAGAAAGCATTTACCTCACACCGTGCAACCTGTGATACTATTGAGTGCTTATAGGCTTCCATGGCCCCAGCGGGGACTGCATAGAAGAGATTTTCCTGAAAGTCAGAATAAATATATAAGTCAACTTAAAATGAGGGGTTGAGAAAAGCAGTAGGGAAAGATATGAGAAAGAGTGCATCAAGATAATCTGTTACGATTCCATACTTCTGTTAATTTATCGTCCCATGAGAGGTCAAGGATCTCCATGTCAGATACTCTATCTGGAGTCACCGACACCTCAGCTTGGTTATTAATAACATTGAAATTGTGATGTTTCAAAAATCTAACTGCATAAGCCTTAACGGGAAGAGTGTCATCTCTTTTTCTTTCCTGCTCAAGTAATGAGGTCTTTGCCTATCAAACCAAAAACAATCATAATCAAAAACATAGTTTTCTATCCACCAAATATTAACTATCATTAACTTTAACAACCTTTTCAAAATCACCCCAGCCTAGCAGATAAAAAAGATTGCTTGCAATTAATAGCAAGTCAACGAAAACATGTTAGTTCACCTGAACAAAGAGCTGAGCTGGAAATCATACATTATTGTTACCATATAGAACTATGGTTTTAAAAAAGGCATCCCTAGAAAGTCCTTTTACACATCAATTGACCAACTACGGAGCAAAGACATACATAACATGACAAATTATATACATTCCTTGGAATTTTAGCAAGAACAAAAACCTTCTATCAACAAAATTAAATAAAAATTATGGCACCTTACTGGGTATAGCTCATAGCTTAAAATTACACCTTACTCTAAACTTCCAGTGGATGAATTAGAACTCAGGCACATATTAGATTTGCTGATTCATACATTTCAATCAGATGATTCGGATTATATCATTTGGGAGCTCTTTGCATGTGCCTACCAACTATAGTAGTTACAGGTTATCAGCTTGAGATTTCATAAATAAAAGAAAAGAAAAAGGTTTAACCAACAAACAAACAAACACCTCTTAATGGAATCAAACAGTTGTCATCACATCAACTTAAAGAATTTATACATACCTCAACAGAATGCCAGAACTCCATGATATGTTTTGACAAGGTATGAGCTACTTTTTTTGCCTCCATACCAGAATTGCTCTCGTGTTTTCTCAACCTAGAAGCAAAAGCAGCTCGAGAACTTATTTGAGCCGCAGCAGCTATTTTCCAAGTACGCTCCTAACAACCAGGAAACACTCTATTGGTGACATATATTATCTCCAGCAAAGAAAATCATTAAAGCTTATTCCCAATAAATTTTATATAAAAATACTATAGACAGCTAGTGAAGATCTGAAGAGAAAACAATGGGGTGGGAAGAACTTTTAAGATCAGACCTGAGTAAAATCATTTGCCAACCATGTCATCTCTTCGAGCACATAATCCCAATGAGATTTTGGATGCATTTTTCTCACAGATGTCAAAGCAGATAATTGTGCAATCCTCTTTCGTTTTGCCTATTCATTTCATTGTATCAGATATTTGGTACATAAAGTTATAAAAACATGCTGAAGCACAACTCAAATAGACAAATGAAATGTAATGTGTAAACACAACAATCTAACCTCGATAATTTGTGCTTCTTTCAAGACTGAATCTTCATCAATTTCTAGCTGTAGTTTTGAGTTTGAAGAGGAAGAAGTTTGAGCCTCAAGGGAAATAGTAGAATTCTTAGTCAATGATCCATCATTAGGGAAATCAGAAGTTGAAGTATAAAAAGAATGCTGATTTATAACAGCACATGAAATTTCGTCACGTAATCCAAGATTTCCATCCAAAAGAGGATCAGTTTTTATTCCTGATTCTGACCCCCTTGGTTCAGAAGAAGGCTCCATTGCTTCATTAACAATTTGATTTTTCATCTCATTCTTCATAGCAGATCCATTGTCATTCAATTCTTCATGTTTCCGCTTGAAGCCACTCTCTTGCTGCATCAGACATGCTGAGGAGTTTTTTGGGTTGTCAAGAGCACAACCACCAACCACCCCCGCCTGTCTCTTTTCAATTACAAGCTCATCACTTTCTACCAATGCCGTTCCCTCTGAGGGTATAGTCTGATCTTTGATAGGCACATTTGAATCGCCATTTGTAACTTTTTTACACATACCACCAACATTGTTTCCATCAATACTTTTGTTGGTTTGTGCACAAGATAATGAAGAATCCAAAACCTTCATGCCACACAAGTCAGTCATGTTATGAGCATCAAATTTTGTCCCATCCTTTTCACTGCTGCTACCATTTATTTGACAGTAACTAGATTCCTTCTCAGTTTTATTGGCAGGCTCAATTTTCTGGCACTCATTAACTGCAGAAGTCATCTCTTCAATTGTCTGTATGGCCTCAGATCCATCAAAAGTCATTTGAGTGGGAGTCTCTAAAGCATCACATTGTGATTGTTGATTACATTGATCATCCAGAGTACAGGCAATAGCATCTGATGCAGCCTCCACAAGTACAGGTTCGAGCAGGTTTTTAGATGACTCTACAGCCTTTCCATCACCTAACTTTATATCCTGTTGTGTCTCCACCATTCCATCCTTCACACCATCTTTAGCACACATAGGCTTTGAATCACAATTTATAGATATAAACGGATTTTCGGCATCAGATATTTGTCCTTTAAGCTCCTTGTCGTGGTGAGGCGGTAGAGAAGAGCCATCACTGCCATGAGTTGTATTTACATCAACTGAACTCAATCTAATCCCATCACGATTTGGACGGGACCTATTCCTTCTCTTATACGCTTTTTTAGGCACGCTAAAAGCAACTGATTCACCATGTTCCCGAGTCCTATGACTCCCATCCATCTGAGATAACTTTTCTGGTAGCACAGTTTTATTCCTTCTAGGATGTAATGAAATCTTATCACCCTCAGAACAGTCATGTTCACCATCAAATAGCATAAGATTATCAGCACTATTGGGTTCACAAAGATCCACCCCAAGTCTACCACTACTCTCCACAGAGTCTCCATGGGGTGACGCAGTGAATGCAAAACTGCCTTTTGCTTCACTGTAGCTCCAAACAAACAAATAAGCATATATTACTCACAAAAGCTGCATAATAGAGGTACAATTAAGTCATATATGGTTATCTTACATACCCGGTAACAAAGTGATCCTGATGTTGATTGGTCAACGAAGTTGACTGAACACTAATTGAAGCAGCATCTCCAGGCTTAAGTAAATCCAAGGGATTTCCACCCTGCCAACAAAAAGGGATCAAATACTGCAAAATGTTTTATGTGCATTGAGAAAAAGAGTTTTGAGATACAGCTCCATACTTTTTCAAGAAATTCCAATTCTCTTTTTGTCTTATCCCGAACATTATACTCTTGCCTGTGGTCACAAGAAAAATGTTCACGGCAATGAAATAGATGATGAGTCCTTGAGAGTTTTGTGCAGCATTGTGAGAAAGCGATGCATCACGGCTGTATTACCTGAGCTCTCCTTGGATCCTTTCGATAGCTGCTCGTCTGAGAGAAGTTTTGTGAGCAATACCAACTCCACCTTCGACAACTCCTCCCATAGACTCAACTTCGGCATTTACTAAGAGCACAGACGGTGAGTCGCACCCATGCATCACCCAGTTCAAAAGCTACAAATTACTGTCTCCATGAACTCGAGACCAAATGCAAACTCCTAAAGAACAAAACTGCAGCTTATTATTGATCAAAGGTTCTACATAGATGATAAAATACTAGAGTGTGTTTTTGAAATACATAGGATGTAGTCTTAGTAAAGAGAGGTTCATTTTGCTTTGTCTCGTGCATTGTGGTGGATGTGATAGTCTCCAAGTTCAATAGTTTAATGCATCAACAGGTCAGATTTAAGTTTACTAACAATGTAACGTAATATCACTTGACGCCTAAGAACCTTGGTTTTGGTAATAAAACCATTTACAAGATTACTGAATTATTTATTTAGTTCAAACTGCAAGTGTGCCATCAGTATATCACTTTTTTACCAATCATAGCATTCAAGTGTGAAACACACGCGAAATTAGATGCACTATATCTTGCTGTGATTGGCCAAGGATGAAGTGACAATAAAGATAAAGTTTGCATTCATCCAAATTCTAAATCAAGCAACCTTGTTTAACTATACCACACAGGCACGATATTCTAAAATCTTGAAAATAAGTACAAAGGTACATTCCATATTTACCGAATTTAAAATTTCATAGCCACATGCAAAAACAAATCCATACATTCTAATTCAAACGAGCTATGTTTCTCACCACCCTAAGGCTAAAAAGGCTGGTAAACAGTGACTAAAAACTATAACGTATAGCAGATATGAAATAACCAGCATAAATAGGCTGACTGAGAGCAAATGCATCTTAACTATCCCTTTGCTACTGAAGGGACGTAGTGATTCGTATTGACAAACCCGCCTATTTGATTCAGCAGATTACTTGTGTCCAAGTGCCAAACCAAATAACGATGGAAACTAAGACACCTAGAAATATGAGGAAACATGCATTTCCCTCCACTTCCTCTCAAGTTCAAACTGTCATAACTGATCAACTAAAAGTTCCAGACAAGTACCACAGACTCAACACGTCGAACTCAGCTCATTCATTATGCAAAACCATGTAAAACTCATCCAATCATGCGCCCATCATCGCATCCTCACAATGCAGCAAATTCGAAGAAATGCACGACAAGAATGTCAAGATGCACGTAGAAATCAACTCCGTTTCAATTCCCCCCAATTTCAAACCCCTAATTCAGCTATGAGCTTGCAGGAAAATCCCAATGTCATGACAAACTCTGCCAGAGCTCTAAATTCTAGGGTTTCCGGAGCTAGGAACGCGAGGATAATACCTGAATTGCGATTGACCACGAAGGAATTGCAGCTCGTGACTTGGAAAATCCCCCCTCAGCTCCTCTAGGGTTTTGCCTCTGATTGCACAAGGTACCTCAACTCAAAGCAATGATTGCATATTCACCTGACTCTATAGAGGCATTTCCGGTACAGCATGGCAATGAAGAGGATCGTATGCATACAGAATACGTGTATGTATAGGTCAGTGCGTGTAACTGCGTGAGATTTTGATCTAGGAATGAAGCTGCAGGCTCGTCCCCCTTCGTGCTCGTTGGTTCCCCGCAACTTTCTCTCTCTAAAAATGTCTATTGGTTTTCTCTCTCTAAAATATTGTAAAAACTATTTTGGGCGCGAGAATTCGGGCCCATCATGCCGACAAATTTTTCAGATTGGGCCTCGTTTGATTTGGGCTTGAATTGATATAAAAATAATAAGGTTATCTAAAAAATTTGATTTAATATAAATAAATTATACTAGTAGATATTTTCAAAAAAATAAAACTCACATGCACGCTCTTCAAAACAATTTTTTTGTGGACATGAGATAAAAGTAATTTATAGAAAATCAACAGAACAAGACTTGAAATTATAATAAAACATAATAGTAGATCGCATGCATGAAAGAGATAACTGAAAATATTTAGCATTTTCATTAATTAATACTTCATCCGTCCCATAATAAGAGTTACAATTTTATCAATTTGGTCCGGTCCATAATAAGAATCATATTTTATTTTTACCATAAATAGTAAGTAGATTTAACACTCCATTACTCATTTAACTCACATTCTATTATAAAATCAATATAAAAAGTACAATAAATATATTCTATTAACTTTTTAAATCAATTATTCTTTATATTTCTTAGAACTTGTGTCTACGGGAGCAGAGAGAGTAGTAATTAGTAAAACAAAAAACAAATCCCTCTAGACTCGTTCAATCTTTCCTCAAATACCATCTATTACACTATTTTTCCTCCTTTATTTCAAAAAGTAAATCATGAAATTTCTACATTTCAGTTTACATACAAAAAAAAAAGCATCAAAATTATCATTGTAAGTCAGATTTAACGGCGGCGGATGGAAACCGACGGCGACGGCGGCAGCAGCAGCGGCGCAGGAAAATTCACCCGCGCCGTATCCACCCGCACCCTAACGGACGTCATCCACGACGACCCCGACGATGGCGACTCGAAAGAGGAGCTCCGCGGCTGGAGGCACTTCAAGGAAAAGATCCGCAGCCAAGGCCGCCGCGCCGGCAGCGGCTCCGCGTGGACGTCGAGCGTGTCCGTCCCGGCCTCGGACGTGCCGGTCCAGAATCGCGTCATGTTCCGGCACCCCTCGGGCCGGGTGAGCGCGGCCCCGGAGTCCGACCCGGGCATGCTGCAGGGCGCGGAGATCGGGGCCGTGCCGCAGCAGGACTTCCTCTCCTCCAGCCTGAGGCGCAACTCCAGCGGCCGCAACGAGAGGAGCGGGAGGTTCGACAGCGACCCCTCGCCCCTGCGGCGGCTGCAGGAGGAGGAGGCGGCGGAGGAGGAGGGGGGCGGGGAGGCGGAGGGGCAGGTGAAGATGTCGCTGATGTCGCTGCTGGCGGAGAACGATGACGAGTACGGGATGGAGGAGGAGGAGGAGGAGGAGGAGCAGGACGGGGGAGAGGCGAATATTAACTGTAGTATTTGTATGGTGAGGCATAAGGGGGCGGCGTTTGATCCGTGCGGGCATTCGTTTTGCCGGCTGTGTTCGAGGGAGATGTGGGTTCAAGGGGGCAATTGCCCTCTCTGTAATAATTATGTTTTGGAAATTCTTGATGTTTTCTAACCTTTTTTTGTTTTTAGGTTTATACTTTTTAATAATTGGATTTAATTATTACTCCTTTGTTTCCGAGGTATTTTTTGCTTGATTAATGGTTAAATTTCAAGTGTGGTTTCTCATGATATTGAAAAAGCAAACCAAACTTTGTTAATATACATTCATGATCTCTATATTATAGTACTCCCTCCTCCGTCCCACTTTAGTACCCCTATTGACTTTTCTGCCCTCGTTTTATAAAAATGATAATAAACAGATAAAATGGATAAATAGTAAAGCAAGGGAGAGAATAATGGTAAAGTGAGAGTAAATAAACGATGTGGTACTAGTACTAGTACCACATCACCCCAAATATTTCCACTACAATATTTCTCAAACAAATTTCCACTACAATTTGATAATTTAATCCTAGATTCCAGCCCTGAAGTGTTTAAGTCGCTTGATGCAAAAAAATATTTTCCAAGTGTTTCAGTATTCCAGAACTTGCCTGTGCTGCTGAATCCCCATTTTTCACCTTGGTAGAAGTTTTCAGAATTGCTATCTGCTTGGTAGGAATATCCAAAACAAATAAGAATATTCCTCAATAATTTACACATTTAGAGTTGTTTTACACGAACTACCTTAACGGCTTGATCCTCTCATCACCCCCATATAAAAACACAAAAATGACTCTTTTTTTTTTTCTTAAATAAGCAAAATCTTGAACTTTTACGTTTGCAATCCATTCTTAACCTAAGCATGAACTAACAAGGAGGTGTATTTAGTTTCCAAGGATGACTAGTTGAATAAACATCGTCCATTATATTATATACAAGTGAGTTGTCACGATAGGGAGCCAAAAGAAGGTGATATTGATGTTGAATTGAAAATGCATGAAAGAGAAATGTGTAAGTGTTTCCATTTCAGTTGGGAAACAAGTTTCTGAAAAGGAGTGGCGATATGTAAGTGAGTAATGAAAATGTGAACACAGCCAGCATACACATAGGGATGAACAATAAACAACTTGGTACTGGATTTAGAGATGTGAAGTTGTTGTAGGATAGATCGCTGCAGTCAAATTGTAAGTTTTCAATCAACTACATTGCTATCTATATGAATTTTGTTATCATTCCACTTCTATGATAAGTGGGAAATAGGAGTACGTATTAAATATTAAGTTCTGGATGGAAAGGGAACCGTCTTCCATCAATTGTGGCACTGTCCCGTTAAGGAAGTTCCCACTCAGGTAGCTGGAAAACAAATAAGTATATCAGAGTTAGCAATTCAACCAAATTTGACTTCACAACCCCCAACACTCAATGAATCATCATGTGAGGAGAGTTGAGCCATATAATTACCAACTACGGACAGCTGTATAATACGAAATATCATCACCGCACTCATCTTCGATTCAGTCAACTCAAAGAAATGCTGAAACTTGTCTTACTCACATGTCTCCTTCTTGACCACCAAGTTCTTGAGGAATCGGTCCTGTTAATTTGTTGAAACTCAGATCTCTGCACAAGATATGATGGTATTTATCGAAAACTACGACAACAGGGCATGGTAAGGAATTATGTTGTTATAGTATTTTACTTTACATTAAAAGGAGGCCATGTTTGGTTGGCAGGTGATGCACTATTTATTAGCACTAAAAATACTTGCAAGCATACATGGTAGATCTAGTATAGCTAAAGGTCAGTATCGAGATATCGAACACATGGAATAAGATTGCAACTGACTACTATATACTAAGCTTCATATGGAGTACTATTTAAAGACACAAATGTTTTTTGGTTTGATTTTATTAAACTAGACTGAAAAATAAATAAACAAATAAAAAGAAAGCATATAAACAATGATACAAAGCAGGCATAGGAATGTAGAATATTAGGATCCAAAACACAATTGACTTTCTTGAATTACGGTCTCTAGAGTTATTAAGTCGATCACTTAACTTGATTAAACCCTCTCATGAGTTGAGAAATCCGTAGATTAGGTGTTGAAATCAAAGTCCCCTTTAAATCTCTAACATCTAACTCCTAAAAGATCGTTAAGACCAATGACCTCACGTGAAACCTCAACTCTCCCGAGTTCTATTGAATTAAAGTGTGAATTATCCATTTTCCAAGTCAACTATTTCATCTCCCGAGTACTCTAATCAACTCTAACATGTATTCAAGAGGTAGCTAATCAATTGAATATAGAAAGCGCAAGGATAAATCAAATAACTACGAGAGCTAACAAGGAAAATCAATCGAATATCTTCACCAAAAATTCCACAATTGATGTTTAACTCATAGACAAGTAAAAACTACAAATAAAGTACTAGACATGAAAGAAATTGATAAAAACCAAGGTTGAATCTTCAATCTTCTCTTGCATGGATCTGCAGAACTCCGCTCCAATGGAAGATGAATGAATTTAAGGGTGGAATATGGTATGAAAGAAGTGTAAAGAGGGAGAAGGATTGGAGGCTCTGAGATTAAGATTATGAATTAGGTTTGGATATTTCTAGGGTGGAACAAGGTTTATTTTTAATATTTTCGTGCCCTACAAGAAATGAAGAGATTTGGACAACAATTTATTTTATTCCTTGAATTTCCGCCAAATATTGATTGCCCAACAGGACACTTGTCAACTGCCCTAACCTTCGTCATCACTATAGTGGGATCAAATAAAATCACCATTAATAGAAAACCCTTTCAAATGTATTCAATTTTAGTATAGTACTTCCTCCGTCCCCAAATTTTGTCATAGTTTTATTGGGTACGAATTTTAAGAAATATAATGGAAAGTGAGTTGTAGGTCCTACGTTTAAAGTATTAGTTTTATAATAAAATGTGAGTTAGAATTAGTTAGTAGAATGTGAGGTCCATTACCAAAAATGACAAAAACTGAAATATGACAAATTTTGTGGGAACGGACGAAAGTGAAATGTGACAAATTTTCAGGGACGGAGGGAGTATTAAAGATAACATATAAAAAACTCTAACTAAGCAAATATATTTTGTACTTGTATTTTAGTATTTACTAAAATAAAAAAGTGCTAAAAGTATGGGAAAATAAAAGAAAATGTATAAGTTAGATTGAATTGTTGCGTTCAACGAATAAAAGCTTGAGTTTTAAACACAGCACGGTATGTTGATGTTGTGGAGAAAAAATCGGCCATTCATATATGTAGATGATTATATGAAGGATTCTGTTTCAATTAGGGGTGAGCAAAAAAAACCGAAAACCGAATATCCGAACCGAACCAAACCGAAATTTTGAAATTCGATTCGGTTATTTCGGTTTTTCGGTTTTAAAAATACAAAAATTTCGGTTTTTCGGTTCGGTTCGGGCGAAGAAAAAAACCGAACAGCCGAATAACCGAATTTATTTAATTATTTATTTTATTATATATATGTTACTATTATTTAATTATAACTAAAAGTAAAAGCCCTAATTGGAAACTCACGTTTCTGAATTCTGAATCAGATCCGCCGCTCTCGGCTCTCCTCTCCCTCTAACCCTAAATCCCTCCACCAACTCCATCGTCCTCCGTCGCCGGTCGCCCCTCCAGAAAGATAGAAGAAGGTAGTTTTATACATTTAAGTTTTTTGTATTGATTATTTCATTTATAGTACTTATATAACTCTTTTTTGTGTAGGTATTGCATTGATGTCTACTCAAGATTCAACAAATTAATCAATCTCCATTATTTGTTGAAACTTTCTTGCACTTGGACAATATTGAAGACTTGCCATGGAACTTCATTTTGGATTTATTTTGATGTAATGTGTTGAAACTATTGAAGACATTTTGGTTGATGTTTTTTATTGTGGAATGTTGATTACATATTTGTATTTGTTGGTTGATGCCTTTGATGGTTTAGGGATATTATCATTTTTATCATGTTATGTTTTTGTAGGTTGAAAATTTCTAAGTTTCTGTACTTTTTTCTTTCTCTCCAGATTTTCGGTTTTTTAATTCGGTTTTCGGTTTAAAGTTTTTTGCTTTTTTGGTTTTTTATATAATTTTGGTTTTTCGGTTTAGTTCGGGTTTTTAAGTTCGGTTTTTGGTTTTTTCGGTTTTCGGTTTTAGTTTTAGGCGAAATTCGGTTTTTCGGGTTCGGTTCGGTTAGGGCGAAAAACTGAACCGAAACCCGAATGCACACCCCTAGTTTCAATCCAAATCTAAACAAATCAAATCATTACTTAAAACAAATTCGAATATTAATTCTAAACAAATAAAATCCTAACTTACTTTAATAAGATAACAAAATTAAAATAAGTAATGGAATCACATTAATCTTTTCCATATCTTCCCACCCATATAAGTGGATCCACGTGGAGAAGGATTTGATCATAGATCCATTTGAATTAATATTAATATTAATATTAATGGGGAGGCAAGATTTCTTCACAAATCTACCATCTGAAATCAGCGCCATCATCCTCTCAACTCAAGGCTCCCCCCCTTCCGAAGCATTTTAATCAGCAAATGCGTCTGCAAAGCATGGCTCGATCGATCTCGTAGAGTCGGACGTCAAATCCAAAATCAAAACCCCATTCACCATAGTCCGAACGGAGCCGGAGTGGGAGCTGAAGGACTCAATTCGGTGCATGCTCTTCATTTCCATACCCTTACAGATATTCGATTCCCTCTCCCAGTATGGACATCAGATTGGGTTCGCCAAACTAATGCTTTGCTTCTTCTATCCTCAGAAATAGAGTCTCCTAATTACATATGCAATCCTCTAATATATCCATCTCTGAGCTATCCCAAATGGGTCGTTGGTTGCATTTTCGATTCGGTGTGACCAAAATTGGGCAATATAAAGTCGTCTGTGTCAATTCGGGTGCTCAGTATCATCATGTATACACCCTCGGGACAGCAACTTGGAGGCTGGCCCGACTTCTGGTTGTCGATTCGATGACCTATTTTATTACTACCCTATGTAATGGAAACCGACCAAGCCCCATTGACCTTGACCTTTACCTTTTTATGTTTTTTACCATTTTGTATTATAATGAACGCCCAGGTAATATAAAATATTTGTATTTTGTGATATTTTGCCACTTTTATAGAATAAGATTTGCTACTCCCACCAATCCACCATAAAAAGTTATCAACTTTTTTATTTTTGGTTGTCGAATAATTTTCTTTTTTAGCTATAAGTAATAATTTGTAACTTTTGTTCATGACAACTTCATTCATAAAAGATGATTCTCATATTTGATAAAAGCCTATGCTATAATTTATATAAATATTGTTATTTTCAGATCGTTATGATATTTACTTCCTATAAACAAACTAAACACGTGGTGTTTTTTAATTCCACTACTTGTTCAGAATCAATTTCCGATCACAGAAAGAAGATACTGATGTTTACATTTATGCCTTTTCTGTATGTCTCATTCACGAATATAAACTTTAATATAATGGTTACTTTTTTAGAGAAATCAGGAACCAATTTAGGTATATTTATTACTGGCAATTATTAGTATATATATGAACGCGAACCTATCTACTACACCGAATTGTAACCCAAAGTGTAATGAACTGAAATTAAAATTTATTTCCACCAAATAAATCGTTAAAACTACTAAATCAATAATCACAACAGCAAAACAGAAGGTCGCCAGAATTTCAGAATTCACAATCTCATACACAAAATGACCTAAATTTGATGAAAAAATTGGCACCTTGCACTTCGTCGCCATTGTCGGGAGTGTCCCAATCCTCGCCTTCCTTGACGAGCTTCTTCTTCAGACCTTGTGATCCGATCTCCTTCTCCTCTCCGACCTTCATGTAGCTGTCCTCCGGCAGATCCAACTCCGCCTCAGCCGCCGGAATATCGAAATCGTCTGTCATTTCCATCTTCAGTGACAGCTGAAAGCAACGAGCCGACGAGACAGTGATGAGTATTCGTCAATGAAAACGACTGATGATGTTTTGATGATAGAGAGAAGCTGAGCTTATAACAGCACAAGTTCTAGAAACTTCCATGCATTGTACGGAAATAAACCATTGATTTCAGCAAATCTAACTGAATGTCAACTCATTTTTAGCTAAAAAAACAATAACTAAATACGGAGTACTAAATTATTCATAATATTAAAAAATGTTATCAAATGTTCTTTTACTTTTATAACTAAACAAATTTTTAAATTTGAATTACATATTGATTGCACCGATTCGAACCGAAATAAATTGATACATTCCTATACAATTTGTTCTTTAGCAATTTTGTTTCTCAATAGTAGAAATCCAAAATGAAAGAATACAATCTGAGTTAGACTAAATTTGGTACTTAGTATTATATCTGTTCATCGTTTTCTCCGTCGTCACCAACAATAATTCCAAATAATTGAATCTTAGTATAAAATTCCAAATACAAGAACGATATAAAAATTTCGTCGGATAGCTACAAATCGTGCTTGATCAATTCATTATCCACGTCATCAGCGATCGAGGGATATATAGATAGATAGATATCTATATTTATACATACACACATACTAAAGGTGAAGGGTGCAGAGGAAAACCAAAATTTGGGAAAAAAGTGCTTCACAAATTCCGATCAAATTATCTCGGTATGGCGGAGAAGCTCATGTGCGCGGTTCAGTACGACAGTTATGGCGGCGGAGCTGCTGGGTTAAAGGTCAATTCCAATACTTGTTTATCCCGACTCTCTCTCATTTTATTATTTTTGGATCAATTTTGTTTGTTAATATTGTTATTAAAATTAATTTTGATCGCTTTTGCCAGTGTTATTTTCCTTGATTTTGCGGTGTTCAGAATCATCTTCTGAGCTAGTTGTTTGGATGAAATCTAAGAAAATGATGATAAAATAAATTAATGAATGAATAAACATACCAATTTTGACGTGTTGGATGTAGGATTTAGAAATGGAGGAGTGAAGCATGTTTTGTTTCTGCATTTATGGATAAAAAATCGAGAAAAATACAGAATGCAACCTAAATATAATAGTTTATGAAAAGAATGCCCGGGCGACTTGGTAGTACTACTTTGTTTGCTGCATTACTTAATTGTAATGGATACCTTATTGCAGCAAGTTGAAGTTCCAGTTCCTACTCCGAGTAAGGGTGAGGTGCTGCTGAAGCTGGAAGCCACAACCTTGAATCCTATTGATTGGAAAATTCAGAAAGGCTTATTTCGCCCTTTGATGCCCAAGAGATTTCCTTATATTCCTGGTAACCTTACTTACTTGTACTACTACATGTTCTACTTCATCTCTGCGGAATTGAGTGCTGAATTCTGCAATTTCGGATATCAGTATTTGGTGTGTCAGTAAGAGATTGTAATAAGTTGGTTAGGTCTCAATTGTTCTTATCAAATTTCAGCTTGTTACTTGAACAACTACTGCTAGATGAGCAACTGCACTTGTAAAGCTCTCTAAAATGAATAACTCGGAGACCAAAAAATTAATGACCTCATGGTATTCTTACAATTTTTGTGCTCTATATTGGCGTTCTCCAAACTCTATGGTGCAAATAATTGGCCATATGTGCAACTGCGGTTTTGACAGAGCTAGTTAGCCTAATAATCATCCCAAATTCAGCGTGTAATAATGCTATTCTTATATTCGGCCAAGGTTAACGAAGAGCCTGGAGACTGGAGAGTATTAGTTAACCCTGGTTAAGGAGATGCAAGCCCATGTACACTTATTTGTTAAATGTTAATCCAGTCTATTGGTTAGTTGTAGCTTGTTATAATTGCTCTTATTTGAGGGGACATGATTGTGGAAAATCTATTAGACTGCAGTGTGTGATCTTATCTGATTTATAATACTCCTGTGTCTCCATTATTCTCAAAACAGCTACCGATGTGGCTGGAGAAGTTGTGGAGGTTGGCCCCGGAGTAGAAAACTTCAAACCTGGTGATAAAGTGATTGCTTCCTTGAATGTTGGTGTAAGTGCTTTATAAGTTGTTTCCGTTACATTTGATCTTCAAACTTCATTTACATATTTGCAGATTGATGGAGGTGGTTCTTGCTCTATCTTGCATCTTTTCTATGGATTTTCTTTGATTGTGGTCATGAATATTCTTGATAAAAAAAAACAGACAGGAGGTGGTTTAGCTGAATATGCAGTGGCTAAGATAGATATGACAGTTCATAGGCCTGCTGAAATATCAGCTGCCGAGGGAGCAAGCTTCCCTATCGCCGGCCTCACCGCTCACGGGGCCCTCACCTTGGCCGGGCTCAAGTTCGACGGCCCCGACCCCGGCCCCCAGAAGAACATCCTCGTCACCGCGGCCTCCGGCGGCGTCGGCCACTTCGCCGTCCAGTTGGCCAAGCTGGGGAACGCGCACGTCACGGCCACGTGCGGGGTCCGCAACATCGACCTCGTGCGGAGCCTGGGGGCGGACGAGGTGCTCGACTACAAGACCCCGGCGGGCGCGGTCCTCAAGAGCCCCTCGGGCAAGAAGTACGACGCGGTGATCCAGTGCGCGTCGGCCATCCCGTGGTCGGTGTTCGAGCCGAACCTGAACTCGACGGGGAAGGTGATCGACCTCACGCCCGGGACGAGCGCCATGTGGACTTACGCGGTGAAGAAGCTGACGCTGTCGAAGAAGCAGCTCGTGCCGTTCATGAACTCCGTCAAGGCGGAGAACCTGGTGTACCTGGCTGAGCTGGTGAAGCAGGGGAACCTGAAGGTGGTCATCGACTGCAAGCACGCGCTCAACGACGCCGAAGCTGCCTGGGCGAAGAGCATCGACGGCCACGCCACCGGAAAGATCGTTGTTGAGCCGTAGACGGAGGGAGGTGCATCCACTAATAAGAAAACCATCTCTTGCTTCAACAACTCTTACTATAGTTCGAATACATAAGTAAACAATTGTACTACTACTATTTTCAACATTTTACTTTGGGTGTTTAGTATAGTTGATTTATAATAATACCTACAAATTTTATTTTAATTATAATATCTAACTCATTTTCCTTTTATCTCTTGTAGTAATAGTTATTCTTGTCTCTTATTAATTTCTGATCAATTCTATAATCTCGTTTCCTTAAAACATTATCGTCTAGATAAACTAGAAATGAGTCAATGACATTCTTTACCTCATTTATATCAATTTTATCGTTTATTTCTTAATTTGTGGATGTCTGATTATTTTACAACTTTATAGCTACAGTTGACAATTTGGAAAATTGAGAAAATTGTAATATAATTATGGTTTATCTGCATAATTCTTCTTGAAAAATTTGAGAATGGTAATAAAATTATGGTTTAATTTTTATAATCTTGAAGTACTAATAATTTTCAGCATCTAAACAAATAAAATGGAACGAATTTATAAAAGATAAATGATTTATAGACATAATGTCTAAGCCATAATGGGGATAAAATAGTCATTTTAAATTGTTTTATGTTTTATTTAAATATATGTTTTGTACATGTACCATACTACCCTTATGCATATAAAAATATTTATTTATATTTAAGAATTTACTTCCTTAGGAAAGTTGAGTGCATTTATATGGAGGGCTTGATTTAAGAATACAATCTAACTTCAATCACGTTTTTTTTCATTCGAACTTAAAGCACACGATCTACCCTTGTATATGGATGCTAAATTTTTTATTTTTTCATTCTAGCAATCACGATTTTTTTAAAGAATTTAATCTAATGTACTGAATTTAAACTTTATTTAAATAATACATTATACAATTAATTTTTTAAAATTCTAAACTTATAGGTACTTAATAGATTTAATACTCAATCTTAATTTTATTAATACAAAACATTATTGAATCTATAATTTATATTTATAAAATTAATAAATCAATTTAATTGCTTGAGTTCTTAGAGCATCAGAATGAAGATTTGAAATTTATTTATTTTATTAATGGACAATATGTTAGGAACAACAATTTAAATTTGTATATGAAAGAACGGGTTTTGGGCAGGTGTCGCGTCAAGCGAAGGATGTATCATACTGATCAGGATAGAAATCCCAGTTAAGCTTGAATCTGGTATCAATAATTCCCCAACCCCATTCTACTGGTGAATAGTGGAGGCAAGGGTCGAATCCCACAGAGATGATGCGTTTTGGTATTGTGGTGATATTCTGGAAAGGTTGGTTAGCTACCACGCTTTGGTTGAGTTTCTACCTAGGCAAGAATTAAAGGTGGTACTCTACTGACTAAGAGGGGTGAAAGATGATTGACATGTAGCTGTGTACGTGTGAGTGGGGAACATGGGTTTCCAAAACATGTGGAAGGTACTGGGTTACTATAAATAGCTAAACGGAATATCAGAGAAAAGGTGGTGGTTGGGTGGCTACTCTGTCAGATCTGTAGGGTATCAGCTGAAAAGTAAATGACAAAAGTGAAAAGTAACTAAAAAGCAAAAGTGGTCCCAAACTTGGATGAAGATGTTATCTTATTCAACATGGATTAATCAGATCAACAAACCTAGATTTATGAACAAGAACTGCAGATTAACAACTTCATAAACACAGATCTACGATTAAAACTCCCAATCAAAGGATTAACTATCAAAACTGCAACTAAGCTTACTGGGTGACATGCAAGGTGGCAGAAATCACGTAAACTAGGCTTTCACACTTTACCATTTCAGATCTGCAATCTAAAAGCTATCTAAACTCCTGAACTCAGATCTATCAATTTGGAAATAAAAACCTGATCGCAACAATTAGAAATTACCGTAACAGCTAGATCTAAGCTATCTAGGCAGAGAGAAGCAAAATCAGACAAGAGCCGATGCAGAAAAATAACTTCATATCATAAAACCATTTGGATCACAATAAAGACTTCAAAGTACGCAACTATTGAAATTGCAAACAATCCAACCTAAAAAAACAAAGTGCGATTAACTAAGAAATCAAATAAAGATTGTTTTGCCACTCCGGGCGATGAAACTGTTAACACTACGATCACGTTGACTGGAACGAGAGGATGTGGAACTCCGACGAACTGATGAGCTTCAGGTGACCATGGTTGTGGCGAGGAATGAGAATATGAAAGATAATGCTGAAGGACTGATCTACCGAAGAGAGATTTCTAACTAAGCGTAGAAGTGATGAACTAATTGATGATGATTTTCTCTCCAAGTGGTTTCCTTTTATAGGGAGGCCTCCCTTGATTTTTAGGATAGACTCTCTTCATGAAATGACTCTTTTGCCCCTTGCGGCTGATTTTCCCAACTATTCTTCTTCTCCATCTCGAGCCTTTTTGGCATGCATCCTGGTCAGTATTGCACCCTTCTGACGCCTTTTTCACCTGAATTATCCGAACATTCCCATACTGACTAGAACATTTTCCCTGCAAACTTTAGCAACTGTTTTGCAGATATATTCCAATTATGCACATTATACTGACCAGTAACCAAGACCTAGAATACGACTTATCAAACTGCTCACACTTACCACATGCTTGTCCTCAAGCGTGAAGAACAAACAAAAAGAAGTAAGTCGAATTCTAGCCTGGTTACTCCCCTGACCGACTCTATCCTAACCTAGACTCTAAACTATGACGCAAAGAAAAACACATAAATAAAGACAAACACACATAAACAGAATTAAAACACTTAAACACGTCAATCGGGCTATATTTTCAATCATCCCTCCCCTTGGGATCAGGTGCGATCCGGCCTTAAACAGCCTTGAACTTCCGCCGCCCCCTTTTCCTTCCCAGTCAGTATATCCGCTCGTCAAGATCACCCAAACTCTAGGCCAAACACCAGATTCACTCAGTCACTCATTCCTCACCAGGGATGTTAGGACTGTATTCTCTCATAATGCTGAATCACAGATGCTTTGGACTTAGATCTTACGTGCGGCTACCGAAGGTCTTTAAGGTTTGTAACAGGGCTATTGGCTTATAGTGTTTGGGTGGTTGTTCCTAAGGCTCTAAGGTTCAAAATTTTCTTTCTTATTTCGATGTGGGGAGACTGTGTGCACTTGGGGCTTTTGGCTATTGCTTCTTTTTGGCTGGACGTTTCTTGATATTGGACTCTAACTGGTCAGTAGCGTCTTGTGGCTTCGCCACCCTTATTCCTTCTCAATTTCATTTTTGTGGTCAAGTGTTTTCGACCATTTTCTCCAATATTTTTTATATGTGGCTTCGTCACCCTTATTCCTTCTTATTTTTTTGGACCTGGAATGACTTCCTGGTCGATTTTCTCCTTGTCTCTTGATCTCTTCCTCCAGTTGGTTTCTTTCTTGTATGTCCTTCTGGCCAGTTGCATCATTGCCTTATGCCTTGCGCACACACAGTCCCAGTGGTTGATGGGTTATATCTGGGATATATGGCTAGAAAGTGGGGTTCTAAGGGTGAGTTTTTTTTTCGGGGGGGGGGGGGGGGTTCCTACTGCCTTCAGTGTTTGCTACACGCGGTCACTTTACCCTAGGCATCTTGTGACAGCCACTCTTTTCTTTTTTGGATTAGTGGAAAGTGGTTCCACTCTAGCCTTTTACTCACATTTTAATAGGGCTTTTGTGTTTGGCTCTAAGGATGGGCTTTTCTCTCATACTCGCATCATCTATACTGACTAGGAGATACTAAGGGGGGTGGTTTCCATTTTCCAGCATGTCTTATCTCCTTCAATTCCCTTCACCGTCAGCTCGAGACAGTTGAGTTTTAAGCCCAATCAACACGCATAAGAAAAAAAAACTAGACCTAGAGAGACACTACACAAACACTAAACACAGATAACACGTATGTACACATGTCATACTGGCCATTGCACTCCCCCCTCCCACTTCACAAGTGTCTGCCCTCAGATAAGACTGTGAAGTGAAAAAAGGTAATGGCCAGTATGGCTGACACACAGACATACCAAACAAGCTAAACACATGCTTTTACTAAAAACTTCTCACGCTTAGACTATATAATAGGCTAAGTGGGAGAGTTTAAAACCTAAACAGAACCCAACAATCACAAACACATATATACAAAAACTCCTCACACTTAGACTACGCAGTAGGCTAAGTGTGAGCTAACATGCATACGTAATGACAAATAAACATAAAACAAGCGCCAAATCAGTAAACCCTTTGTTCTCACACTTAGACTATTGACTAGGCTAAGTGTGAGTTAACATGCATACGTAATGACAAATAAACATAAAACAAGCGCCAAATCAGTAAACCCTTTGTTCTCACACTTAGACTATTGACTAGGCTAAGTGTTAGAATGGTTTTGCACACATAAACCACACAAATTATACTACCTAAAAAACACACATAAAATATGAAAAACTAAAAACTGAAAATAAAAAGAAAACTAACTGGTCAGTGGGGATGGTCATACGTTCCTCCTGCTCCTTCACGGGGCAGGCTTTGGTGCAGGTGGTTCTGCCGGTTGTTCCTCCTCGGTTTCGGACTGGAAGAGTAGTACTTTCTGCCCAACATGGAGATCCTTGGTCCTCAGATTCCTGTCATGCCACAATTTGGTTCGCTCTTTGTACCATATGGCTGAGTCAAACGACTCCAATCTAAGTTCCTCTAACTCCTGTAGCTGCAGCTTCCTTTCCTCCTCACAGGCTTTAGCATCCATATTCACTTGTTGTACTACCCAGTATGCTCGATGTTCGATTCCCACTGGTAAGTGGCACATATTCCCAAAAACGATTCGGTACGGGGACATGCCTATTGGAGTTTTGTAGGCTGTCCGATACGCCCACAGAGCATCCTCTAACCTCACACTCCAGTCCTTCCTAGAAGGGTTAACGGTTTTCACCAGAATCTTCTTTATCTCTCGGTTAGAGATCTCTGCTTGCCCGTTCGCTTGCGGGTGGTAGGGGCTAGATAGTCTGTGATACACCGTACCTTTTCATCAAGGCTTCAATCGTGCGGTTGCAGAAATGGGTTCCCTGGTCGGATATGATGGCCCTTGGCACTTCGAATCGACTTAAAATATTACTCTTGAGGAACTTGGCAACCTCCCTTGCTTCACACGTGCTCGTGGCCTTGGCTTCTACCCATTTGGAGACGTAGTCAATTGCGACTAAGATATACAATTTCTCATACGACGAGGGAAAAGGCCCCATGAAGTCCATCCCCCATATGTCGAATAACTCACAAACAATGATCGGGACTTGTGGCATTTCATCTCGTGCTGATATTCCACCGGTCAGTTGACAACGCTCGCAACTTCTACAAAACTCGTAGGCATCTTTGTTGAGGGTTGGCCAATAAAATCCGCTATCCAGAATCTTTCTCGCCGACTTTTTGGGACCGAAATGTCCTCCACATGCCAAAGAGTGGCAATGCGTCAATACATCCCTCTGCTCCCAGTCAGGAACGCACCTTCTTATCACTTGATCCGCTCCTACTTTCCAAAGATATGGGTCGTCCCAAAAGTAGTATTTCGCTTCACTCTTGATCTTCATTCTTTGAGCCTTGGTGATGCTCGGTACTTCTGGAAGCTCCCCTGAAACTAAGTAGTTGGCTAGGTCCGCATACCATGGCTCCTGCCCTACCTTTTCCTTTCCTTTCCCTCTACTATCCTGACCAGTAAGCTTCATCACTTCTTCCCAATCTATCTTTCTAACGGCAAAAATTACCTCACACAAGTGTTCCTCTGGAAATCGGTCGTGTATCTCTTCGATGCTCTCACCTTGCACTATCCTACTCAAATGATCCACGACTTTATTCTCGACCTGTTTTTTATCTTCTACCTCCCAATCAAATTCCTGTAACAGGAGTACCCATCGGATCAAGCGCGGTTTGGATTCCTTCTTAGCAATCAGGTATTTAATGGCTGCATGGTCAGTATATGCAATGACCTTGGATCCCAACAAGTACTATCAAAACTTCTCGAATGAATACACCACGGCTAGCATCTCCTTCTCCGTGGTGTCATAATTCCTTTGAGCTTGATTCAATGTCTTAGATGCATAAAAGACCACATACCTTTTTCCCTCGATCTTCTGACCCAGCACCGCTCCCACTGCATAGTCGCTGGCATCACACATGACTTCGAAAGGATGCTCCCAGTCAGGAGCTTGGATAATGGGTGCAGATATCAGCTTCTCCTTGAGCAAGTTGAAAGCAGTCTTGCACTGTTCATCAAAAACAAACTCCACTTCGTTTTGAAGGAGTTTAGTAAGGGGTTGGGCAATTCTGGAGAAGTCTTTAATAAATCGGCGATAAAACCCCGCATGCCCCAGAAAACCCCTTATTTCCTTCTGGTCAGTAGGGAACGACAGTTTGGAAATGACGTCCACCTTGGCTTGATCCACCTGGATACCTCTCTCTGACACCACGTGCCCTAGGACGATACCTTTTGTGACCATGAAATGACACTTCTCAAAATTCAAGACTAGGCTCTTCGCTTGACACCTTTCCAAAACTATATCCAAATGATGAAGGCATGAGTCGAAATGTGAAGTCATCCATGAATATCTCTATGCACTCCTCAATTAGATCAGAGAATATGCTCATCATGCATCGCTGAAATGTTCCCGGAGCGTTGCAAAGACCGAACGGCATACGTCTGTACGCATAGGTTCCAAATGGACAGGTGAAGGTAGTTTTATCCTGGTGTTCAGGGTCCACGTAAATTTGAAAATACTCGATGTACCCATCCAAAAAACAAAAGTACTTCTTCCCAGCCAGTCGCTCCAACATCTAATCGATGAACGGTAGGGGGAAGTGGTCTTTTCTGGTCGCAGAGTTCAGCTTGCGGTAGTCGATGCACAACCGCCAACCAGTGACTAGCCTTGTCGGTATCAGCTCATTCCTCTCATTTTGAACCACCTGAATCCCGGACTTCTTGGGAACCATGTGTACAGGGCTGACCCACTCGCTATCGGGCACCGAATAGATAATCCCTAAGGACAACAACTTTAAGATTTCCTTCAATATTTCCTCCCGCATGTTGGGATTCACCTTCCTCTGCGAGTCACGATGTGCTTTCGCCCCCTCTTCTAGCCTGATATGATGCATGCAGACGTCTGGGCTTATTCCCACCAAATCTGTAAGGCTCCATCCAATTGCTTTTTTGTTCCAGCCTAGAACGGTCAGTAGCCTTGCTTTTTGTTCCTTCGTCAGGCTGCTGCTGATAATCATTGGGTATGAGTTTTTCTTCCCTAAGAACGCATACTTCAGTGTCGCTGGTAGCTTCTTCAATTCAACTTGTGGGGGGAGTGTGTCTGCTGGTAGAGGGTTCCTTGTAGTATCCCCTTCCTTTTCTAACTCTCCATCTGAAGATTCATCTGTACTGACTGGTAGCTTAGCCTCTGCGGCTCCAATAAATTCTGATTTCTGGCATAAGTCCTTAATTGCTCCTTCTATCTCTTCGTCAGTTAACCCCTGGCTACTGATCAGATCACACCAAGCAGCTGCCTCTACATCAGCCTGCCCATATACATCTAAAGCTTGGAGTTTCTCCTACAATAATTCAGTCTCAAGAAAATCTTGGACTAAGGGGTCAATTACATCAACATAGCATAAATTTCAGAATCGATAGGCTTTTTCATGGCCTCATTGATATCAAAGGTAAATCTCTCTCCATGAAAATCAATGCAAATTGTTCCCTCAGCCATATCTACAATCGTCTTGGCTTTCCTAAGAAATGGCCTTCCTAACAATATACCGCTAGACTCCCTAACTTCAGACTCACCCATCTTGATCACGTAAAAGTCAGCAGGATAAGTAAAATCAGGTACTCTCACCAACACATTTTCTAATACACCCTCAGGACTTATGCATGATCTATCAGCCAGTTGGATTAATACCCTAGTGCTTGATAACGTTACTCCCTTCAGCCGGTTATAGATTGACAAATGCATAACATTTATAGAAGCTCCCAGGTCATACATTGCATGTTCGACTTTTACATCTCCTATAGTTATATGCAAAGTGAACATACCTAGATCGGCTCTCTTGGGTGGTAGCTTTTCCTGCACAATTGCTGACGCTATCCCTTCCACCATGATCTTTCCATCCTCCTGGGCTTTCCCGGCTATGAACTCTTTGATTAATTTCCCAAATGGGGGTAACTTCAAGGCCTGGAGGAATGGTATGGTAACATCCAGCTTCCCAAAGATTGACAAGTAATCCACTGGGTTTTCCTTCTTCCTTTTAGTTACGAAACGGTAAGGGAATGGTTTCTTTCCTTTCACCTCGTCCATCGGTACTTCAACAGCCTTCCCGGAGTTTTCCTTGGGTACATTCTGGGCTGGGGTCTCCTTCGTGGGTTCTGCTTCCTTAGGAGAGTCTACTTTGGACTGCCTACCCTCGGTTTCACCTTTTTCCAATGGTTCCTCATCCAAGAAAAATGGATCCTGCATTTGAGGTAGAGGTCTGCGTAGCTCCTCTTCCGAGACAACGTCTCTCAGCACCTTCGTCCCACTAGGTTCTCCACTGGGCTTCTTCGGTTGGGGTCCTTCATAGGTTGTACCGGACCGTAATGTGACCTTGCTCACGTTTGCCTTTTCAGGTACATGTACTGTAGACGGAAGTTTCCCGGAATTCCCTTTCATCTCACCCATCGAACTGGCCAGCTGGGCCAACTGCCTATTCATCATATCAATGTTCGCCTTATGCTCCTTCTGGGCATTCTGCATCCCCTGCACTACTTCATTGTTGGATTGCAACTCACCCTTGATACTCTGCTGTGAAGCGAGCAGTTCCCCCATCATATCCTCCATCGATCACCTCGACCTACTAGGGTATTGGGATTGACTTGGCCCTTGGTGCTAGTTATACTGGGGGTTTTGGTTGGGTTGGAATTTTGGAAGTTTTGCAGGTTCTGGTTAGAAGGGTATTGGTTATACTGGGCAGGAGGGTTGTACTGGTCTTGGTGATATTGATTCTGGTTTTGGTTTTGGTGCTGGTTCTGGTTCTGCTGATGTGGTAGACCTTGGTTGGGTTGATTCTGATAATTTTGGAAGTTTCTCTGATGGGGTGGTACATAAACAGGGTTCGGGTTCTGGTTTTGTGGGTGTTGGTTTTGTTGCTGGTTGTGTGGTTGTTGGTTCCTTCCTGACCAGTTGAACTGGTGGTTGGGAATTTCTGGGCCACGGTTGAAGTTTTTGTTCTGTTGTGGATGATAATGACTCTGGCCTTGACCTTGGTTTTGATTTTGGTTTTGGCTTCCATCTCCCCATCGAAAATTCGGATGGTCCCTCAATGGCGCGTCCCGCTGTCTCCCCTGAATCCAATTCCCACTAGCATTATAATACCCGGCAGCATTGACTTGCTCCATATTCACGAAGTCATTAGGCTGATCATAGCTCGGTCCTTGATTTCCCTGCTCTGCACCCTTGTAGTTGGTGGTGCGTTTTTCTCGATCGCGCTCAGGAGTGTCTTTTTTAGCTCGTCCATTTTCAAATCCATCTTCTGCTCTATCTTCTGCTCCTAGTCAGTAGACAAGGCACTCGCAATCCTCTCTCTGCTGTAGCCATCCCTCGAATTGTCGTACTCCTTCTTTGCGCTCAAAAGTTTCCCTAGGACCCTTTTCGCCTCACTGACCCTTAACTGCGTGAAACTTCCTCCTGATGAGGAGTTTGCCAGATCCTTTGTCGCCTTGTTCATCCCCTCATAAAAGGTGTGATGTATTTTACATCCGCCATACGATGGTTCGGACATGCATCCAAAAGACTCATATATTTTGCCCAATAATCACTCAAGGGTTCATCATACCCTTGCTTCACACTTGTTATCTCTCTCTTCAACGAACTCGTCTTCGATGACGGGAAGAATTCGCCTAAGAAAGCTGACTTGAAATCAGCCCAACTCTCAATGGAATTGGGGGGCAGTCGCATGAACCAGGTGTTGGCCTCTCATTTTAGAACGAACGGCAAAGCCTTCAATCTGTAGTCATCCTCAGTCGCCCCTGTTGGCCTTCTCTGTGCCCTACAAATCTTACAGAACTCATGAAGGAACTCGTATGGGCCTTCATAGCTTTTCCCACAGTACGTGGGCAGAATTGCAATAACATGGGGCTTCACATCACAAGCTGTCTGCCCCGAGGTGGCTACTATAGCTTGCGTTGGTTCTCCGTCGGTATGCGCGTTCAGCGTCCCGATCTCTAGATCATCATCTCCTTGGGCAGCCAGTCTCCTTGGGTTACCTTCCAACCGTAGTATCTCTTCCGGTATTGGTCCTTCTATGGTGTCTTGCTCTTCGTCACTACTCGTGTCTAAGTCAAACAGAGCTGTTGGCAGGCCAGATCGAGTGGTCACTAGTATAGCTCCTCGCTGGAGTATTTTCGGTCTCCACTGGTCAGGAGCCGAACTGCTTCTCATAAATTGAAATAAAAAGAAAGAGAAAAATTATCACAATATATACGCCAAAGTATCACACACAATAACAGTAAATAACGCCATTCATCCCCGGCAACGGCGCCATTTGAAAGAGCAGGTTTTGGGCAGGTGTCGCTTCAAGCGAAGTATGTATCCTACTGATCAGGATAGAAATCACAGCTAAGCCTGAACCTGGTATCAATAATTCCTCAACCCCATTCTACTGGCGAGTATAGTGGAGGCAAGGGTCGAATCCCATAGAGATGATGCGTTTGGTATTGTGGTGATATTCTGGAAAGGTTGGTTAGCTACCACGCTTTGGTTGAGTTTCTACCTAGGCAAAAATTAAAGGTGGTACTCTACTGACTAAGAGGGGTGAAAGATGATTGACTAAGAGAGGCTGGTACATTGTCTTGACCACTATTGTGATGATATTCTGGAAAGATGATTGACATGTAGCAACTAGAAAGGAAGGAAAACATCAGCTGATTTATTTCTTGGAACAGCTAATAGTCACACTTACAATAGAAGCATAAGACTTCTTTGGTGCTTCGTCAATTTTGGCAGGGGCCTCAACCACCGTCTGTGCATTACCCCATGCCTCATCAACCACCTCTGGCACAGGAACTTCCTCTTTTTCTTCTCCAGTAACTGGCACATCCCCATTCTCCGGTGGGTACACTTCTCCAGAAACAGCTTCTTCTACAGATAGTGTGCTCTGCTCAGAAACATGATTCTCCTGAACTGGGATGGGAACTAATGACACAAAACAGGAAATATATAATCACAAACTTGTTTAAAAAACAAGCCAAAAAAAAAGCTGAACAAGTAAATCACCTGGCTCTTCAGGAACAGGCACCACAACACCAGGGACCAATACTGGAGTAACAGCGACGTTATTCACATATCTGAACATGTCGTTCAAAACAAAGTAGCCCTTGTCTTGTGGGGCAAGGAAGAAAGATTGTGCGAAGTCGCTGACTTTGTTGTCTTTTCCTCTTACATAGCCAGTCACGAGAACGTGAACTCCACCACGAAACGATTCTTGTGAATCTACCGACTTAATCTCATACATGAATTCCCCATAGTTGAGCGAAATGATTTTTTTGCTGATGTTCTGAATGGTCAAATTAGCTAAAAACACTTCGAAAACCAACATTTTACAATCTCAACAAGACTTCATTAGTACAGGGGCACTAGAAATAGATATGTTTCTCATTCAGAATAGTTTATACACCCAACCCAACCCAACCAGTTGCTACCATCAATTCACAAAGAGAGAGATAGAGATATATATTACTTCCATGGTGGTGGTGATGCTCATGGAGCCATCCTCCTCAGGGCGACCAACAACACTGATATCCTGATAAAACTTGTGAACAAACTCTGGTGACTGATGCAGTATGTGATAATACTGCTTCACGAATGCATTCCCGATCTATCGTGCCAACAAAATCAGTCAAACCTCCAATTATACGAATGAAAAAAAAATATAATTTAATCCCTAACACTGAACGGAAGAAAGTAAGAAGCGAACTCACAACTTCAGCGCTAACTAATTCCAAAGTCTCCGCAGCTGGTGCTGCCATCACTGATCGACAATCCAAAAAAACTGCCTGCAAAATTCGCAAACCGCATGAAAAAAAAAATCAGCTAAATATCGGTTCCGCGCCAGTGAATAATACTCCACTGATACACGATAAACACTAGAGTCTAGAGTTTACGTCAGGAATCGTCAGTGGCAATTAATTGGCGCTAATAATGGAACAGCGGGATACAAATGATTGCAGCATTAATGATCTAGCGATCGGATCGTACCTGGATGCGAAACGGATCAGAATAAAAGAGCGCGGAGAGAGAAACCGGACGTCGGTTGTTTCTCCGTCTACTTCTGAAAGGTCCGGCGAGTTATTACAGCAGCTTCGGCGGTGGATTCTAGGGTTTAAGAGAGGCGAATGCGGTGGAGGAATGGTGGTCTTCTTTTAAGATTTCATTTCATGAATCTGTATACAATTCGAGAGATTTTCGTGGGATATGTTATTTAGAAGCCTAAAGTCTCAAAATGATCCTTAACATATTGCGTATTTTTTATTTTGGTAAAAAACATTATCTTTTGAATCAAATTTTTGACGGTTTAAATTACCGGGTCACATATCCGTCACTAATTAGCCGTCACAAAATCCATCACTAATCCATCACTAATCCGTCACAAATCTGTCACTAATTCTTTTAAATTGTTTTATCTCCTTATGAAATATTGTCTTTTGACAATATTCAAAAAAATATTATTTCATCAAAATAACACATTTACTTTAGTGAAATCATATAAGTTAAAACGTAAAAGACGATATTTTAAATAAACAATTGGAATGGCTAATTAAGACGAATATAGTATGACACTATGATGAGAATTACATATGAAATGTTGTCAAAAGACAATATTTTATCATGAGATAAAACAATTTAAAAGAATTAGTGACGGTTTGTGATGGATTTTGTGACGGATCAGTTTCTCCTAATTAGTGACGGATTAGTGATGGATTTGTGACCCGGTAATTAAAACCGTCAAATATTTGACGGAACCGTCCAAAATGGACCAAATGTGATCCGATTTCAAATGTGAGGGACCGAATAATTTAGAAATTAATGTTTTGGACCAAAATCAAAAAAATGTAATATGTTAAGGACTATTTTGGAACTTTAGTCTATTTAGAATAAATACGTATATTAGCATTTCTCTATTTGGAAATAACTTCCAATAGTCAATCTCACTTAATTTATGTTGGATTTCGTATGGAGTAATATCTTAATACTATTAAAATTGGGATCGAAATTTCCAAATTATTTATATAATACTATTAATCTCATGTGATTAGTAGTGTATTAAATTAAATGACCACAACATATAGGCTTGATACTATCTTTTCAATAGTGTTGCAATTCTAAAACGTGGCACGCTGGAATTTGGGTTCACATTTAAAACAATATACTCCTTATTTTATACTTGAGTATTGTTCAATAACGTTAAAAGGAAAGAAAATAAAGTAGTCCAGTTAAAAGAGAATGAAATAGAATAATCCATTTTCAAAATGTATTAGTTTGAACAAGACAAAAAAAAATTGTGACTTCGAGTGAGACAACTCCATATTTTGATCGATTTTGAATCCATCCATACCTAGGAAAGAGGTACAACTCAAAGTAGGTCGACTGAATGGCATAGCTCGGCACAAAATCAAAGTTACTGATATCTAACATGAGATCGTCACTTATCACAAGATCGCATGATCTTCCATCACTAGATCAAAGTTAATAGTAGTATCTAGCACATCAATAACTCATTATCTTTCAGTTGTGAGATTGTCACTACTGCCACAACATCGATTACATTAACATAGATACCAAACAAATCATCACATCAATCATAGGTGGATGAAAGACAATGCATAATAAAAGAAACATATTCATGATTGATATATAATCAGCTTTCAACCACTGCACTTTAACACTGAACAAATATGAACGAACACAAACAGATGATATCTATACTAATTTTGAGACCAATAGATGCTTAAAATTTAAACACAACCAAGGTTTGTAGGTTAAATACGACGCCCCATAATCTAGCTTAATATTGAACTAGCTTAGCTGGTCTTTAAGCATATAGGTTCATTCATAGACCAAAATTGCAGGCTTGGACGTACTCATTTTCATAGTCAACGTACTTGGTCCAGAGAGGCCGGAACTGGGTGATGGCTATGTCGAGCCATGGCTTCATATTTCCATTGAAGTGTATGACTGCAGCATTGTTGATCTCATCCACACTTATGCTGGGATTGTATCCCAGCCCCAAAACATGCCAAGATTTGTCAAGTGGCTTTGTGGTTGAGTAGTAAGTGATGAGACCTGGAGGCAACGTGCCTAGCTTCCACAATGTTCGATTTTCATTCTGGAAGAGATAACACAGGTATAAGTGTGAGCAAATAACTAATTTGCACGAATAACAAACGACGTGACATGGTGTCTCTGAATTTGTATTCTCACCAGATTCTGCCAGTAATGGTATTCCTCAGTGCACTTCTCCCTCCTCCAAGCATCCAAGTCAAAGAAGTTCATACCATAAGCCCACGCACATGCCTTGGGACTAAACTTGGCTTTAATCAGAGGGTGGGAGAAGTTCATATATTGGGCATAGCGATGGAAAGATCCAAAACACGTCTCCACAGCACCATTCACCTTTCCGTCCATATCAATCTTCCAGAGCCCGGTTAGGTCTCTTTGAACGACTATGTCATCGTCCAAGAACAAAATTTTGTGTAGCTTCGGGTACATTTCAGGCAAATAGAACCTGAGATGGTTCAGTATGGATAGATACTTCGGATTCCTGAACTTCATATTGGTTGTATCCTTTGTCGCATTCTCAAGCTTATTCTCAAAGTAGAACTGCTGTAATTTAGCGGACTCGAGCTGTTTTAGCACTGGCACATAAGAAGAGTTGAGAAATTTATAATCCTCCACAGCCTTCACCTCAATATGGGCACCGCTATAGTCCTTAATCTTAAACATCACCTGCATAGCCCCGAGATTCATTTTGTCCGTCACTACATGGAACACATGCTTCCATGGCTCCTTCGTGTTTTTCACAGCCGAGTTTACCACAACAGAAGCAGCAATCACGTTGTCGGAGAAAATAGCGTAATGATAAAGCTTTGGGTCTTCAAACTCCGGCTTAGGGGGGTTAGCCTCATCTGTATACTTCTCATGATGAGCGATTCTCTCTTCCATCAATCTCAAAGCCAAGCAATGCAAGCTCTTGGGAATCGACTTGGCAGCAATCAAGCTTGAAAAAGCACCTTGCTTCTTAGCTTTTGTCAACTGTTCATTCAAAGCAAAGATGGTATCTTTCAACTTGTGAATCTTCAACTGATTATCAAATGATTCTTTTGCCTCCGCAATCACTTGCCTCGTCAGCTTGATCCGTTCCTTCACCTCCTTTTCAAATCTTCTCAACACCAATTCATCAATGGAATTTGCATCCGAACTAAACAAGGCTCGGTACACAGGTTTTGAGATCAGATCAGTATAATTCCGAGATAGATCAGCAAAAATCCTAACCACCTTCGAGTTTTCAAGCTTCAGCTTCCGTGCATAAGAGGCATAGGCTAATGCTAAAGATCTGTGGTCATCTGCTTGTTTACGGATCTGATCCAACCTCGGCTTCAATGGATCCGATTTTAATGCCAAAATTGATCTCCGAAGAGATTCCGATTTGGATCCAAATGAACTAAAAGAAGAGCCCTGGTAAAATGCACAGACTTAAAATTCAGTACATTCCAAACTAAAGCAACATCGAGCTGAATTACTTCATAAATCGAAGTCAAGCACTCGAATTTGAATTTAAACTTGAACAATCATATCATAAGCTTGAAAGCTCAACAACAAAGGCAGCATTAATTGAAACAAAAATAACGAAAACAAGCAATTCAGCACAATCACAACAACTATAAATGCATCCAGTCATACAGAAATGGAACCTATAAAACCCTACAAATCAAAATATAATTAAAAAATCAAAATTAAAGGAGAAAAATAACAAACAGTAAAAATCAACAACACAAAAACTCACGAATCCGAGATCGGGGGGCGACGAGGAGGTAGTGAGCATAAACGACGCCGTAAGGAGAAGCGAAACAACGACGGTCACGAAACCAGCGAAGTATTTGAGTCGGAGCATTGAGCTTCGGAATGTGCGCCCGGAAGCCCGATCCGAAGTCGCATTCCGGTGGATCAGGCCCGAATTGGAGGCCATTGATTCTCTGCAACTCCGCGCGTGTGTGTGTTAGTGACAGTGAGTCGATGAGCTTTTTCAGATTTGGAGGAAAAATAGTTGAGTGGTTATTATATGGTGCGGCGGGGTTGATTGGAAGATCTGGAACTGCACGCTTTGGGAGTGTTGTACAGCGTGTAGGGTGTCAAATTTTTGTCCTTAATGTACAAGTTTTAATGCAGAGCAGGTGGACCCCGGTGGGGGAGGTGTGGAAAGAGAAAAGGCCGGCGATTTGCTGTCGGTGATAATCAAGTGGTTTAGATTTAGATTAATCGTAGCGCAAATAGTGGAAAAACCTGATTTTGATTTACTTAATTACTAGTAGTAGATTTTAAATTATATTAAGATCTACTTATGAAATATGAATGATATGCATTTAAATTAACAGATATCGAATTTAAAATCTGAACATAAATTGTTAAATTATTGATTTATTCAAATTTTGTAGTAAGTTAAAATTTCAGTATATTTATGTGACTCTATAGGACATAAACTAATGTAACGTTATTTTAGTTGACGCCCGATATTAACTCTCAATTAATTTATCAAGCCATATTAGTCGAAATGCGGTAGATTAGTTGCAAAATCAAAATAAATTGTAATTGTGTAATTCACAGATCAATAAAAGTGATATGTATAACTTGAAATCGACTAAAATTTAGTACTTACGTACAGTATTCCATCTGTTCCTCCATAGTTGAATCTTTTTTTCATTTTATGAAATTCCATCATAGTTGAGTCATTTCCCTATATAGTAACTTTCTTCTATTTATTTTATCTTACTCTATTCACTTTCTACTTTTGTCTCTCTTTTACTTTTTTTATATTTATTTAACACACTCAACATTCCTTTCTTAAACCCCGTGCTAATTTTTTTTGCCTCAATTATAAAGAAACGGAGGGAGTACTTCTTAAATTAGGGGTGGCAAATCGTGCGTGTCGGGTCGTTATCGTGTCGACACGATAACGACACGACACGATAACAACAAACACGAACACGACCCGTTAAGAAAACACCAAACACGAACACGAACACGAACACGAACACGAACACGAACACGACCCGCTACCCTCAGACACGAACACGACACGAACCACTTCGGGTTAACACGACACGATAACAACACGTATATGAGATGACAAGATAACGACTCGATAACAACACGACCTGATAATGGTTAAACCTATTAAAAACATCCAATTGCTAATTACAAAATCTGATCTAAACATAAAAACATCAATAATTTCTTAGTAACAAAATCCAACAAAATTCAACAAAAATGAAAATAATAAGAATTAATAATATTATAATATTATTTCTTAATGGATAACACGAACCCGATACGAACACGACACGAAATTTTCGTGTCCTTAACGGGTCGACTCGATAAGGACACAAACCCAATAAGCTCTGACCCAAACCCATTAATTTCGTGTCAGTTCGTGTCATGTCAAAAATTGTCAGTCATATCTTAAATTATTATAAACCATTAAAATTAAGTTACACGACACAAAATTTAAATTATCATATAAATACAAGGCCCACATTGGGTCAACAATGGCTTTGCCAAAATAATCACCCCAATGGGCCGAAATATTAAAACGATTTCGGCCCGTATAAGATATCTTCAGCCTCTTCGTTACCTTCGGTAGCTCATGAGCTGATTATCGCCGCCGTCAGCCACCGACGACAACCGCCTCCCCCTCAGCTCAAATGGCTTCGCACGAAAAAAGCGCAGATCAAATCACACCAAATTCTCTATTATCTTCTTTGTCAAATTTGTCTTCATCGAATCCGGACCACTGGAAGCAGCGCATTCTAATCCCCACTGTGCTCGCAGGTTTTTCTTTTTTTCCTCTCTCTCTCTTGCTTTCTGAATCATTTTTTTGATGATCGTCGTCTGATTTCGTGAATTTTTATGTGCAAAAACTAGGGATTGCTGGCGGATCTGTAGGATTGCTGTCAAAACACAGAAATAATCCTGGCCTTCCAGCGATTTCAGCTATATATGCTTCGAACTTCGCTATCGTCACAGGCTGTTACTGCGGTAATCAAAGTTGCTCTTTGAAATTGATAGCTTTTAATGATGGAATTTGATATTCATAGTTTCATCGTAGTACATTTGATTATGTTGATTTTAGATGGATCGTATAGCTTTTCCATTTCCAGTTATGCTATTGTACATTGTATTTTATAATCACATATTTCTGATCAAATCGTTATTGATTTGAGGAAGTAAACTGATCATTATTATGTTGAAGAAAAAATCAATCTTTATTTGACTGTATATAGGTAAAGATTAATCGGGTAACACTTATGTTTGGAATTTGGATCATAACATCACTATGTCTATATTGTGATAATCATATATTCAGTTGATATCCATGGAGCTCTCTTTTTCTATAGATTGACATGCATGTCTAGTTGGCAGAAAAGATTGATGTTTTCTCCGGTAGGTTACAAATGAAACGGCCAACGCAAGTACTCTTCATGTAGTTGTTCTTTTTCTTTGCTTTTTTGCTCTTATGCACATTGTGTTGTTACTAGTTACTAGTTCTTGTATGTTGGACTAAATCTTTCATATCTCTCGTGGATTGGGTAATGAAATGGCTGGTAAACAGCTGGACGATAGAGTGGTATCGGAATATTGCATTCTGCTACATTTTGTTTGTATTGATGCACAGATAGACTTCTCTACACTTGGTTTCTATTCAGTCAGAAACCTCATTACCATTTTGAAATAGTAGTATATCAAAGAGAATGTTAGTAATTGCAATACATATATATACCTTACGGGTGTGGGGTGTGAACTGCAAGATATATATTGACCTCCCGGAGTTACAGGTGCGCGAGAATTTGTAAGGGCGAGTAGAGAAGGTAAACCAGACGACTTGCTAAATTCAGCTATTGGAGGGTTTGGTAGCGGAGCTATTCTTGGTCGTCTTCAAGGTCAGGATTTCGAGCCATTTCTAACTGCATAAGCAAATGTGTTGATGTTTCTTGCATTCTGATTCGGGTTTTGTTTCATTTCTCGTCTTACAATGGTTTCTCAGCTGGCCCAGTTGGCGCTGTTCGTTACTCTGTGATGTTTGCTGTTATTGGGACAGCAGTTGATTATGCTACTTCTAAGATTATGCCTGTCATTAACGAGCTCAAAGAGAAGGACGACTGGCTTGTACTGCCCGAGTGGTCACCAATCAAGATACTAGACGAAGAGGCTCTTGCTGCAAAACGTGCTCGGGAAGAAAAAATATACAGAATTGTCCATAATCTGAAAAAAGAAGAATCTTGATACATCTGTGTTGTAACTCTGTGTGGCATGTACTAAATATTTGCTTTTGCTGGATGAATACTTTTCATTTAGGTTTGAGTAAAAGTGTATGAAATAATAAAATGAGTCAGAAGTGGTGATTTTATTTGACAATCGAAACTCTTCAGATTCAATCTTCAAATATCCACATCATACATAACATATTTGCTGCTCAAACAAATTTACACAATCAGATGTTCGCAACTAACTAGGAAAAAAATAATTCATAAAAGTAAAGTAATCATCCTTGTTAACATGTTCCATTGCCCATGATGCTTAGAGCCCTCTCAGGAGAGCAATGACACGAGCGAGACAAACTCCTGGGCGACGCGCCCCTTTGATCTAGTGTTGATCACGAAGTGCTCGGGATACTTCCTCAACAACATGAGCATTCCATGCCACGGTTTTCCATTGGCTTCTGGGGTCAAAACATCCTCGGATGTCAGGTACTTCCTTACGCGGCTGTGATGCCAGATATTGCCGAATTGCTCCACCAACTGTGTGAACAAAATTATTTTCAGACCAAGATGGCGCATGATTCTAGACATTCTTAATAGAAAAACAATGTAAAATACAAGTTTTGGATCTTGAGAAATGAAATGAATTGATCATCTTTACTACTAAAAAAGTTCACTAAAATGATTATATTAGAACTCAACAACTTAGATGAGTGGAAATGGTAAGCTTACTACAAATGCCCATTTACTATAAGGGGGGAGAACGTATAGAAGTCAATCCCAAAACGAAAGTAACACGAGTATCACATATCGAAATCTTAGCCAAAAATATCACATAGAAACATGATTATTGATATTGTCAATGGGAAACAAGAAAATATGAAGGTTTGCATAATGAAAATTAAATTGGTCATCGTTACAAGTACTAACAAAGTTGGAAGGCACAAGAGTTATTCGAAGTTTCTTTTACCTCTGTGTGAAGTTTCTCCATCGGCATCCAATCCCCAGGACCACATAGATCAGACAGAACCGTTGCGACTGATGACACGACATCCTTCTCCTCCAGCTGAAGGAGCTGCTGGTTGTCTGATTCCCTGTCGATTCGTGGTCTTCCACCACCCTTTTTATCTGAAAGAAAATGTGAATGCTCTTAGATAGTAAAGAGACATTGCATCTCTGCCTCAGTAGATAGATAGACCATATCAATTCAATAAGTTAACGTTTATTACAAGAACACGAATTTATCAGTGTAAACTTCCCTAACTTAGACATTTAAACCGATGCTAAACTACAATAGGTGATAATTTGAAGACTAATCGTATTTAATTATCATAAACAAAATCTATCAACTGTTTCAGCAAATTCCAGTACTAAATGAACTTCATATATTGAATGAATTTCACTAAGCAAAATGATTTTACCTAATTGCTCTGACCCACCGGCTTTCCCACCGGAGCCGTAACTGTAACCGCCGCCACCGGAGCCATCAATGCCGGCGTCGATCCGCCTCATCCGTTTACCACCAGACGAGCCCTCCTCCCCTCCAGCTCCGCCATCCTCCTCATTATACTCGTCCTCATAATACTCCCCTCTTCCTCTCCCCTTCTTCCCAAGCCCTACCCCGGGCGGCGGCATCCCCAAATTATGCTGCGCCGCCGGCGGGGCCCCAATCGGAAAATTAGCCGTGTGGTGGCGGGGGCCGATGGGGCCGCCGAGAATGCTCCTGACGGGAAGCAGGAAGTAGAACTCTTTATCGCCGATTTGCAGAAGATCTTGGGAATCGAGCTTCACCGGCGGGTTGCCGGGGAGGTGGAGGACGCCTTCGACGAAGCAGCCGTTTTTGCCGAGCACTTCGAGGGCGAAGCGGCGGCGGTGGAAGTCGTAGAAGATGCGGGCGTGGTGGCGGCTGATGTTCATCCCGCCGCCGAGGGAGGAGAGGTCGACGTCCACAGACGATTTCTTGGAATTGCGGCCGAGAATAATCGAGTAGGTCTGCATGTAGTACTCAAAATCCTCGCCTTGCAGCTTGGCGAAGCCGGCCTCCACGTCGCTGCTGCTCATCGCTGCGGAATTAGGGCTCCGATCGTTGGAATTGGGGGAATTTGAATGGAGGCAGCTTCTGTGTTTTTCCTTTTTCTTATTGCAAATATTGAGTGTTTTTGTTTTTGTAAAATATTTAGTAGTTTTTTCGTTTGGTAGATTTTTAAAATTGGATTTTTGCATATTGTAAAAATGTAGATAGCTTGTTGCAACTGTCTAATATTTTCCGGCATATTCAGCTGTAATGACGTATTACACGATCTTTAGAGCATGCGCAGCGGTGGCGTCCGTCGCCACCGCCGTCCGCACCGCTGGCACGGACGCTATCTGCCGCCGCTGCGCTCGCGTCGCTGGCACGACACTACACGATGTATCGAGCACGTCCATGCCAGCGGACGCACACGTGGCGCGCTCCCATTCGTCAACGGCATAGCCGTCGTGTTTAAACATTTTTTTTATTTTTTTTAAAATCGGTATTTAATTATAAATAATGCTAAAAAATAAAAAAAAAAAATATTTTCCAAATCCCAAAAATATGGCCGTTTTTTCCCGTTTTTCTGAATTTTTTTGATTTTTTTTTATTTTTTTTTCCCAAAATC
This sequence comes from Salvia splendens, assembly GCF_004379255.2. NCBI lineage: Eukaryota > Viridiplantae > Streptophyta > Magnoliopsida > Lamiales > Lamiaceae > Salvia > Salvia splendens. Next base: position 25,226,566 of record NC_056053.1, on the reverse strand, counting down.
ATCTATAAATACACACATTCATCACTCATTTATCACATCAATTCATCTCTCATTCATCTCCCATTCATAATTCTTATACAAACTATCAACACATTCAACCTTCACTCAAAACATCAAATGGATTTCACTCATCTCATGGCGGAAGCGGAGCGCGAAGAACAAGAATACTACGAACAACATCGTGCCGCTTACGAAGCATATGTCGCGGCGAATACCCCCCGCTCATCCTCCTCAACGCACTAGATCAAATCGCCGCTACATCCATCGTGACCGGGAGGGAGCCCACGAAAGGCTCGTTGCCGACTACTTTGCCGACCATCCGCGGTTTCCGGCAGATTACTTCAGGCGCCGTTTTCGCATGTCAAAGCGCTTGTTCATGCGAATTGTGCGAATTGTCAACACATTGTCCGTACGTGTTGAATACTTTCAAACAGGTGTAGATGCAGCCGGCAGGCAAGGTATCACGGCGTTGCAGAAGTGTACGTGTGTCATCCGACAACTCGCTACTGGGCAAACTGCCGACATCTTCGACGAGTATTTGCATATCGGTGAGTCCACTGGAATCCTTTGTTTAAAGAATTTTTGCGAGGGCGTTCGTTCTGCTTTTGGGGATGAATTCCTTCGGGCACCCACCACCGATGATTGCCAACGGTTGCTTCGTCTTCACGAATCAGTCCATGGCTTTCCTGGAATGCTTGGCAGCATTGGAGGTGGAAGAATTGTCCGACTGCTTGGAGGGGGCAACACTTAAGCGGTCACAAAGGCGGCGGCCCAACACTTATCCTTGAGGCGGTCGCCGACTATCGCCTATGGATTTGGCATGCATATTTCGGCGTTGCCGGATCCAACAACGACTTGAACGTGCTCTATTCTTCACCACTCTTCAATGATGTGATGAATGGTGTAGCACCGGCGATCGACTTCACCATCAACGGAAATACATACCGCATGGGTTACTATCTCGCCGATGGTATCTACCCACGGTGGTCGACGTTCGTGAAGACGCTACACAACCCGAGACGGGTTCTTTTTGCGCAGCGTCAAGAGTCAGCGCGGAAGGACGTCGAAAGAGCCTTCGGGGTCCTTCAAGCTCGATTCAACATTGTGAAGGCCCCGGCTCGGCTGTGGTACGTGAATAATATCACCGACATCATATTCACGTGTATTATATTACACAACATGATTATAGCAGACGAAGGGCCGAGGGCGGCTAGCTTCTACGACGAGGACGAAGCCGGAAGCTCAACAGCGAGGTCTCCCCCACGCCGAGGCGAGCATACGACGGTTGGCCAGAGGATCAAGACAAGACACACAATGCGCGATACTCGAATCCACAATCAACTACAAGAAGACCTAATCAACCACATGTGGGCGAAATTCGGCAACGAGTAGTGGTTTTTTTAATTTTTAGGATTTAATTATGTAATTTTTAATTTTTAGGATTTTAATTATGTAATTTTTCATTTTTAGGATTTTAATTATGTAATGTTTAATTTTATTTGTCATTTGTAATATTTATTGTGGTTTTTAAATGAATTTTAATATTATGGAAATGTTATTGTTTAATTGAATTTTAAATTAATTGTGCTCGTCCTTGCGGAAGAGCACAGTTGTGGGTGTTGTGCTCTTGCCAGAGAGCAGGCATGAATAGTACCGCCCTGGCCCATAACCGTGCCGCTGGCAAGAGCACGGTTGTGGATGCTCTTATCACCTTACGTTGTTTCAATCCTCAACGACCCGATCTTGATCAATTTAGCATCTCCAATGGCGGCGTCAGCGTAGGCACGCCGATTTTTCGCAGACGCCGGTGCTGACGCCGAACCATTGCAGCCGGCGTCAGCGAAACCGGCGCGCCTACGCCGATTCTTGGACTGACGCCGATTCTGACGCTGACTCTCACGGCGCCATTGTATGCCCCGAATCGGTGTCAGAATTTTATTTTATGTTTTTTTTATTTTTCGAAACACTATATATACGCGCTTTGGACGTCAATTTCATTCGCACCACTTGTATTAACGAGTGGAGGAGTGCCGGAAATGCTGGGACCGAATCAGGTCTGCCGTCTCTCGATTTTCGGGTTTGTACGCCAACGCCCTCCGCATGCGGACCAGTGGCCAAACAGAGGAGGATTGCGGAGAGAGCCTACCCGGATCCCGGGAAGTACTACGACTTCACCTACTGGACCTCCTACCTTGTGCTCCACGAGTCGGAGAAATTCCGGGCAGGTGTCGAGGCTGGCTGGCCGAAGAAGCAGAAACTGAACTATACCGGTGAGTATAGCGGCAGCAGTGGTGCCCACGACCTCCCTGAGACGGCCCAGGAGCTCCCGACCCCTCATTCGTTCGGTCGCCGACCTCGCCCGGTTGGCCAAAGGCGGGCGCAACGAGAAGCGAGGGGGGCACCCCGAGTTCCCAGGAGGTGCAGTCGGCATCCCCCCTCGGCAGGTCCATCGATGAGCTCAAATTCTTCGCGCGTCAACAAACGCGCGCTCAAATGGTGAAGACCTTAGCAGACTTCCGGACGGCGGTGGACCCCGAGGAGAAGACTTATCTTCGCGTATTGCTCCGGAGCATGCGTGAAGAATTTGAGGGGTTTCAGAGCGATACCGGCGGGAGTAGCGGCGGCGTTGGGGGCGACGGAGGCGGCGGCGGCGAGGACGGCGGCGAGGAGTGATTTTTTATGTATTTTTTTGTACTTTTTAATTTTTGTATTTTTTTTAAATTAATGTACCTTTTTATAAATTATTGTACTTTTTTATAAATTTTAATATTATTATTCAATTTTCTTGTATTTGTCTCGTAAATTAAATTCTGTATGTTGCTACGATTGTAAATTAAATTATATAATTATTATTAGTGATGTGGATAGGCTATGAGAGGGCTATGAGAGGGCTATTGCATGTCCAGTTGCATGTCAGATGACATGGCAGGAGGATTTTAGTGCAGATGATATGGTAGTAAGAAGACTATGAGAGGGCTATTGCATGCCCAGAACCATTGGAGATGCTCAGCCTTCATTTGCATCTCAACCTCGGATGATCTCTCTCTCCAACTCTATCCCTCTTTTCTGCTTTTCCTTTTCCTTGCATTTATTGTCCAAGAATCAAGTCAGAGTTTCACCATTTAGTAAGAGAAAAATCACCAAAGTAACCAGAAACAACAATCGGGATTTGATTAATTGTAGTGATTTAGTTTGTCTCAGCATTTATTTCCAAAGATAATCTTGGCTCAAAGGCGTAGTAGGTCATTTACACAAGCTAGAGAACAAAAGATAAATTCAAGATTCCTCCTTCTAGTGAAAAGATTTGATTTTTTATTTTATTTAAGTTAAAGGCATGCACAGAAATGAATAATTGATTGCATTTCTCCATATCAGCTCGTTTCTTGAATATGCTTCAATTTGTTAGTGATTGCAGAAAGGGAGTAGTGTAATTGTGTGTGTATTCTTCCTCTGGTCTTTGTAGTTGTGTGTGGGGTGAGGGTTTAGTGGCATTCCTTTTAATGGTGAAGATGGAATGGCCGTGATGAAGTGAAAATGGAGGAACTATTTTTGTGATCTTGTTTAGCGTTGTCACCTATGGATCAGGTGATTTGGAGGACTAGATTTGGCCATGGCTTCCTTTTCTCGATTCTTGAGTCTCGAATGCTGATGAGTTTTTGCTTTTGCTTATCATAATGACTAGAAGATTGTGATTCTTGTAGTATCTTGATTGATTGATTAGGTGATTCTTGAATCTCGAGTGCTACTGACTTTTTGTGTTTGCTTCTTGAATGAGTACAAGTTTCTTAAGGTGGTGCTTGGTTTGCTTATGAATGAATGTTATGTTTACTTTCTCCGAATGACTAAAATGTGTTTATGGTTGTGTTCACTGATTCTCGAATCTTACTTTCTCAGAGTTTACAAGCGGAAATACAAAAGATTATTACAATACAATAGGAAGTACAATCTAACTATCTAAGTACAAGTTACAAACGGAACCCTAGCTAGCCAGGTCCTATACCCTCTTCATTTTTACAAAATTAAAAATTAAAATTACTTTCTTCATTTAAAAATTTAAGAAATAAGAGGAGTTAATTGTAGTCTATCATTAAGTAAATCTTTTTCTAATTCTATATGAACATTAATACCCTCTCGGATTCAAAAATATTACTACTACTTCAAACTTAATAACAAAAGAAAATGATCAGCTGCGAAGAGCTCGAATACACCGAAAATGGCCGCCGCCAGCGCTCCAACTCCGTCGTCGACGGCTGAAATTGCCGAAGCTCCTGAACCTCTGCCCTCGAAGCTCGATAATTCTGAACCGGATTGCCCACGCAAAACCAGACCAGGACTGAAACGCCTCGCTCTCACCTTCACTGTTCTCTTTTCTTTTCTGTTAGGTACAAATCATCGCAAATTATTTCAATCACACTGTTTCATCTTTTTTGTTGTAGTTGTTTATAGGTTACTGCCATATTTTGCAACCGCAGGTCTTCCATTTTTGTTAAAATCGGTAGAAATCTACAGATCGCCGCTGCCGTTCCGAGAAATCGATGATTTGTCCGCCGCAGTTGAGTCGATTCCTTTGCAATTTCCTTGCAAATTCCGAGCGGTATTTGTTGGTATAGGAGGATCTTCATTTGATGCTAATGAATTATCGGTTAAGATTGAACATCAAATGCGGGAAATCGCTGCCAAGGATTCAACATCCTGTGGTGCTTGTACCTATAATTCATCTGTTTGTGTAGTCGTAGAAAATGGCGCTGATTGTTTTCGTAGTGACAATGATTTCAACTGGAAGTGTGGAGCGTTGAGTGAGCTGAACAAGTATGAGGATTCAGGGGAATATAATGATGAGTTGTTCGATGAGTATTTGCATTCGTTGGTGGACGAAAGTGATAGTCGTGGCAATGGAAATAATGTTTATACGATGATAGTGGTGAGGAGGGAAGGACAGAAGGATGTGAGTGCAGTTGTTGGGAAATATAGGCATGGGTGGATTGTGGGTAGAGTTTCAGAGGAGGAGGCGGTGAAGAAGGTGGCCTCTGTTTTCGTGAAAGTGTTTGTGAATGGTGGAAAAGAGGAAGGGTCGATTAGTGGGGAGTTTATGCCTGTGGGAGCAGATGGGAAGATAGTGCTTTCATTTAATTTGCTGAATGCTGATCCTCATGATTGGACTTATGACTGGTATATAGCTTATTTGATGTGATTTTGTTAGGAAAGTTGCTTATGATGCAGTTATTGTAATTTTTTTGCAATATCTTGTTCTTACAACAACACTGTTTATATTACATGGTTTTTTGTAATCTTGTTTGTTATTTACAGTGTCTGGTTATGCTGCTAGTTTTGTTGATTCTTCATTGAATGCCGTGATAGAGTGTCAGCTAGTAGCTTATGTTTAAATCTACTTCACTACTGTAACTGAAAAATATTTTCAATTACTTATTTCTGCAGGGAATTCCAAGAGATAGATGATAATCTCTTGGCTCCAATTCTCGAGTATTTGAAGCCTCTAGCAGATATAAGCGTGGAGAGTCAGGTCATGCTCAAGCTTTGTTTCGTGTCTATTAGTGTTTAAGAGAATATGTGTGGTAAACTATATAGCTTGGAATTATATTTGTGAACTCCTTGTTAGATTTTGTATCTAATGAATTTATCACTCCAGGTTGATTAACTATTGTACCATCTTTGATGAAAGAACAGGTCTTGTACCACACTCCAAAGTCTTCGTTTTCTTACTGGGATGAAACGCTGGGGAGCTATATTTTCACTACAAAAGATCTTCCTTTCTTTGTATGTTCTCTCAACACTTCCTCTATGGGTATCCTGATCTAAGGAAAAAACAAATATTGTGCAGTTTGTATGTCGGGTTGCATACCATATTTCCTCCTATCCGCAAGGACCGCAATTAAGAAAAATGAGCTGATGTATGCTTGCAGCATCAGTTCTCTGTTTGGAACTTATTAACTTTCTTAATTTCTTGCAATTGATGCATGCTTAAGGTTGAGGGAAGAGCCATATTGCAGTATAACATCTGCATTTATTTTTGTATTTTGCTGAAGATTATATCTTGTAGTACAATTTCATTTTCTAGTAAGCCTGCTGCCTGCAAATCATGGTAGCATGACTTACTCTCTGTGTTACCAAATTTTCATGTTTGCTTATTCTGCCATAAAATGAACAGTAACTATTTATTTTAAAACTTGTCATCAAAACGCTTATATGTCCAGATATTGTAGGTAAACTCAAATGAGTGGCATTTGGATACATCAGTAGCAGCAGGAGGACGTTCGAAGATCCTCCATCTTGTGGTGTATAATCTTTAACTCATTATTGCTTTTCATTGTTACTAGTATATGTAAAATTATGTAATATTACTGCTGTCAATTTGTGTTTAGTTTATAATCTTGAAGTACTTTGGTCAACGTAATGATATCATACACTCCTGTGAGATAGTAACTTAAGGGAAAACCTTGAAATCAGACAATTATTTGCATCTACCAACAGCTAATCTGATTGATATTCAATATCCTGATTGAGTCTGTGATTCGTTATTAGAAACTATTGAATGTAGTTTCCTTTCCTTTTGGTTCTATTTGCTCTCCCAGGTATGTCCCATCTTCAACAGAGTGTCCACTTCAATTGCAGCTCCCTAATGGGAAAATTTCTAAATCAAATGGCTTTATATCCCCGGTGAGTTAAGTTTGCTTTAAAATTTAAATCATTGTTTCTTTACTGTGTTTTACCCTTCAAACTCAGTTTTTCTGTATGTGCCAAATTTTCAGATGTGGGGCAGTGTTGTTGTTTGGAACCATGCAGCTTGTTTGAATGGTTCAAAAATGGAGACTCGTGTCAGGCATATGATTTCTTCTGAGGTCAGTTGCAATTGTTAAGTGATCTTGTTCTGAATTCTCATGTAATCGTGTTTATGTTTTAAAAATTGTGTTATTTTTCTTTTTCCATTTTTTGTTCATATATTTCCCATAGAAAAGTTATGTAAGCTGACTAGTTTGCAAATGTTACTGCACTAATTTTTCTAGCTAAGCTACTCAAAAGATATAAGGTTTAAGTAGAAAAACTTTACCATGAGTATATTATCCTCAATTGTGACAACAGGACATGAGGAAAATCTTTGAAGTCTTCATAGGACAGCTACGACAACTCTTTGGTCTGAAGTCCAAAGGCATCTTTCGTGATGCATCAGGCACAATGCGACTTTTGACCAGTGAAAGTGGCTTCACAGAATGGTAAGCAAGTCTATTAGCTGGTTCAGCGTAATATGGCAAAAATGACAAAAAGCTTGTAATTAGATGTGGTTTCTTTAGTTCTAGTCGTAACATGCTAATATTTAAAAGATTAGTGACAGTATTATATGCCGCTAAGAATGAAAATATTTTTTTCATTATGCTTTTCCTAAAACATGTTGGAAGTGTTTGGAATTCAGCCACACATTCCCCGTTTAGTTAATGCCTTTTTTGTAAAGAGTAATTGTCTAGGGAAATTGATAGCATGTGTACTTTCTGATTATAAGGGAATTGGATGTATTATCACGGCAGCACACATGTTTTAATCTTCTTCAGTGCACCACCACTCTTGGATCTCTTTCTCGACTGGTAAGCCATACTTTCTTTATTGGCTTATAGTTTCAGCGTATGTCCTTGTCTTTACTACAAGCAAGATATTTATGCAGGTCCAGTCACTTCCAAGAATGATTATTAAGGAGGAAATAGGAGAACAGGTGAATATTCCATGTAATATATTGGTTTTAGTTTAGTGGAACATTATATGATACCCAATTCCATTAATTGAGCAGGTGAGGTACTCTCTTGAGGCTGCAAAATTGGCTTTGAGCAACGTGTCTGCTGGAATTTACGACGCTTCTGCCGGTATGATGGAAGCAATATTTTCTGCCATTGAAATGCAGACATGTTCTAACCCATAGCTCATACATTGTTTTTGTGTCAGTATCCTCAAGACGAGCTAGATCCTTCGCGGAGGATGCTTTCTACCATCCATCCATGATGTCCGTGAGCTATTACTCATTTGAGCACTGCTTTGCTGTCTACTCGGTTCGTTCTCATTTTACTTAAACTCACTCCATTCTTCCTCTACAGCCAGCAAAATAGAATTAAGTATGTTGCTTGCTTCATTTGTTTAGAGGCAATTGTAAATAATACACTGTTGATGTTGAACCTAGCCACGATTAGGCAATCTAACTCTATCTGCTGTCGACAGCCCTTCTTCCTGCCGGTTGCGCTGCACGTGCTTCTGGCAGCCCTTAGAGAATGGAAAAGGTACAAGCAAGAAAGCAGAAAGTTTAAAGCATGGAAATCTAAGAAAGATTAGAGTTCCCTCGCCACAATGAGATCATATACAAGGGAATGTTTTTAGTTGATTCTGAAGCTGACAGTAGCAGCACATCGACAAAGCAAATACCGGGGTCGTCGCGTTGGCCACGCTTGGTTCAGTGCAGTTATTTTATACGTTCAGTACCTCGTAAATTAAAATAGACAGTCATTTGTGTATGCTTAGGGTGTGATTCCTGTATGGACAATATATTTTCATATTTTGCACAACTTAACATGTTGATTTTCTGATTCGCATTGCATTCATGAATTTCTAAACTTCGAATATACTGCTGTAAATTAAAACACCACCTTTAACAAGTTTTAATGAATTTAGTAGGAGTTTGTAACTATTTATAAATGTTTGCATAAATGTGAGTAATACCTAGTTTCTACGTAAGTGATTAGTGAAAATAGAATATTACTTTCCAAGGGTCTCACATGTTGGATATTTTAGTGTCATTGGATTAACTTGATTGATCAATATGATCATAATTAGACATTAAATAAGTTGGAAGTGCGGAGTGTACACTTATTTGAATTCGTTATGATTAGAAGGGGGTTCGGCCCCGAGTAGCGGGGTCCAAGGGGTAGAGCCCCTGGCTGGGGTCGAGCTCTCCAGCAGAACAAGGACAACTTATTTGTGATTTGTGCCTTTTTCGGGCACGTTCGATCATCGTAAAGTTTATATAACAGTATGATCATTGCATAACTTATAGTAGATCTTATTTAATTACCAGTAGTTAGAAATCTCACATAGGTCTCCATAACTCGAAATTGCAGAGTGTTTTTTTGTTGCAGACAAAATGTTTGGAGGAAAAATTCTTGTGGCTAAAGTTTGAATGTCAAATTTGAACCAAGTATTCTAAATTCTTGATTGGGCTTTTGGCCCAAATTTAGTAAGCCCTTCATATCTAGCCCAATCACAATACATGAATTGGACCAACTCTTCAGTCTAGTAATCTTCCATAGGTGAAATAATTATAGAGTAATCCACAATATTAGTGTAATTTTAAAATTTACTATGCTTAACATTACTCATGTAAGCAATGAGAAAATATATATATATATATATAAGAGAGGCGATATTTTATTTAATTTGTGAGATTATCAAAGTAATGATCTCTTACTATTTAAATTTTCTAATTGCATCAACAAGAATTAAGGAAAATTTAAAAAGAATAACAAGCCACGTAATTAGAATTAAAAGAAAGAATTATGGAAAATTTAAAAAGAATAACAAGCCACGTAATTAGAATTAAAAGAAAGCTAAAGTTGTCTCAGAAAAATATAGTTGCAAATATAAGTGAGTTGGAATGATAATCGAATCAGAAACCACGTCTTCTCCGTGCCGATCGAAGGCCGGTAGGAGGCGGGTTGCCAATGAAAAACTGAAGTAGATCCGCAGGTTTCTCTACATCCGCGGGTTTCTCTACCTCCGCGGGTCCCAGCACTGCATCTGGTAACTCAGTTGTAACCACGGGTCCCTCCTTAACGAGAACTATATCCTGGGCTCCGCGCATTGTATCGAATACCTCATCTGTGTCCAGTTCAGCTACTACATTCCTTAGGTGGTTTTTGAACCGATTTTCAATGTCTTGACTCGATCGGATGATGAGGAGCTTTTCCATTTTCTTCCAGCTATTTTCCTCCTTCTGAAACTCGCGGAGGATAATGTTATTTTCTTCTTCTATAAACGGGTAGTCCTCCGGCGACCGTATACCCTTAGCAATGCGACCCCATCGGTGACTGCACGCGCTAGTAGTTCTCTCAGGTAGTGCGTTGCGTAACAGCTCCCAATCATTTCTACCGTGGTTTAGCACATGTGTGTGTAGAATAATGTCTTCCGCACGTGTCCAGCTCGCCATACCCTTTCCCTTACACTCTATACATATTACATAAACAAATAATAATCAAAACGAAAATTGATAAATAATATCATACATATTTCTTAAACTAGCAGTACATATTACATCAATTTCCAAGCTGACCTGGCAGCTCGACCCCAGCCAGGGGTTCTGCCCCTTGGACCCCGCTACTCAGGGGCGCTGCTCCCGAACCCCCATCTAATCATAACGAATTCAAATAAGTGTACACTCCGCACTTCCAACTTAGTTGATGTCTCATTATAATCAATCAAGTTAATCCAATTACACTTAAATATCCAACACCACATTTATAACTAATTTCAAATTTGGCGCATTCACCCAAAAAAGGACCAAACTTAAAATTTTCAACTAATAAGGAGTATATAAAGAGAAGGAATAGTCGTTATCTCAGTAATCCCCCAAACTTAAATGTCGTTAATCCCCCTCCCATTGCGAAGGAAGCTTGTCGACGATTCCACACCACCACCACCCTCTTTACGCTTTCTCCCATCGTCTCTGTCAGGCCCTACATTATTCAACACTTTCGGTCTGTCTCCCATCTCGGCCGCACATTTCCCACCCTTAATATCAGCTTCTTTTCTTTCGTTAAATTTAAGTTTTTAATCTCTAACATTTAGACCAACACTCCATTATGTATGTTCATTAGGGTTCCATCCGTATCCAAGAATTTATAGGGGATCAAAGCGATTGGTAGATTCTATACACTTCTTGAACACAAATATGCCGCCACATACTTATTTGGTTTTGTATGATCAAGAACTTGACTAATTGAAGCATTATACGCATACAAAAATTTATATTTAGGAATTGCCTGTTAAGGAATTGAAATAGGGTAGACATTCAATAAATTGATTTGATTTGATTTGATTTTAACTGTACGTAAAATTTGTATTAGGAATTGCCTATTAAGGAATTGAAATATGGCATTCACTGAATTTATTTGTTTTAATTGTATGTATGATGTTGGGCTTTTTGGGACTATACCATATTTACTAATTGCACATTGTCTATGCCGATCAATTTACATGTTATTTTTTCTTGGGCTATATTTGGTTTCTTTTGGAGTACCTACTACTTCTAAAGATATCTTCGGTGGTTTTTTTTTAACTACCATTGCACCTTAAATCTCTGTCTAGGAAAGAGTATTAGTTGCTGTTTATGAAATTAAATATTCTGCTGTCAAGAAAGAGAAAATTTGTGGACAATGTTTGAGGTATAGATTATGAATCACCAATTGTAGGAGAATTTTAAGTATTTTTGCTATGATAAAATTTTCACTAGAGTTTGGTTATAAAATTTTCATTCTCTCTAAAAAAAAAAGGAAGTAATAATTGTTATAAGGAGACTTTCTTGTAACTTCTATTGGCAAAATTTGGCTATTACTGTTTCTATGCATCATATAAATAACCTGTATGGAAAACATAAAAATTTGTGATGGCTACATTTGTTATGTTCACACTTTAACTCCTAGTTCCTTATGCAGATTGTTGCATGGTTGGCGCTTGATTCCCCTCGAGATAAGGAGCAGTAAGTTTGGTTATACTTGGAGCTCTTTTCGGGTTTAAATTGTGGACAGAAAGTTTCATGGAAATTAATGGAAAGGGTCTAGCAATTACTTGCCAATGTAGGGAAGGCTAGATCTTTGTTTTGTTGGAGTTCGTCATTTGTTGATGGAGTGTTGCTATTTTGAACGAAATTGGGCTGAATTAGGAAGTTTTGGCGTGTTGTGGTTGGATTGGAGATGTTTTGAAGATGATATTATCTTGCGGCATATAAGTTAGGAATTTGAGAAGTTCACAATTTTGCCCATTTGAATAGTTGCAGGGCTGTACTGAGCCAATATGATTGATGGCCTTTACTTTTTTTGTGACTGGGAATTTGTTTGGGAAGAGGAAGAAGCCAAGAAGGGATAGATAATGGGTGTGTAGAATATTATTGTGAAGATTGTTACTTTATTCTTTCTGGGCTTTTATTGTATATCTCTTCTTGCCTGCATAACTTGGATTTTGTTTGATATTAGGAGAATTTCTTTTTTGTGTAAATTGATGTAATATGTACTGTTAGTTTAAGAAATATGTATGATATTATTTATCAATTTTCGTTTGGATTATTATTTGTTTATGTAATATGTATAGAGTGTAAGGGAAAAGGTATGGCGAGTTGGACACGTGCGGAAGACATTATTCTACACACACATGTGCTAAACCACGGTACAAAGAATTGGGAGCTGTTACTCAACGCACTACCTGAGAGAACTACCAGCGCGTGCAGTCACCGATGGGTTCGCATTGCTAAGAGTAAACACTCACCGGAGGACTACCCGTTTATAGAAGAAGAAGAAGAAGAAGATAACATTATCCTCCGCGAGTTTCAGGAGGAGGAAAATAGCTGGAAGAAAATGGAAAAGCTCCTCATCATCCGAACGAGTGAAGACATTGAAAATCGGTTCAAAAACCACCTGAGGAACTGGACACAGCTGAGGTATTGGATACAATGCGCGGAGCCCAGGATGCAGTGCTGGGACCCGCGGAGGTAGAGAAACCCGCGGATGTAGAGAAACCTGCGGATCTACTTCAGTTTTTCATTGCCAACCCGCCTCCTACCGGCCCTCGATCGGCACGGAGAAGACGTGGTTTCTGATTCGATTTATCATTCCAACTTACTGATATTTGCAACTATCTTTTTCTGAGACAACTTTAGCTTTCTTTTAATTCTAATTACGTGGCTTGTTATTCTTTTTAAATTTTCCATAATTTTTGTTGATGCAATTAGAAAATTTAATTAGTAAGAGTTATCATTACTTTGATAATCTCACAAATTAAATAAAATATCGCCGCTGCTTATATTTTTTTTATTTTTTTCTCATTGCTTACATGAGTAATGTTAAGCATAATAAATTTTAAAATTACACTAATATTGTGGATTACTCTAATTATTTCACCTATGGAAGATTACTAGACTGAAGAGTTGGTCCAATGCTTTGCCAATTTATGTATTGTGATTGGGCTAGATATGAAGGGCTTACTAAATTTGGGCCAAAAGCCCAATCAAGAAATTAGAATACTTGGTTCAAATTTGACATTCAAACTTTATCCACAAGAATTTTTCCTCCAAACATTTTGTCTGCAACAAAAAAACACTCTGCAATTTCGGTTTATGGAGACCTATGTGAGATTTCTAACTACTGGTCATTAAATCAGATCTACTATAAGTTATGCAATGATCATACTGTTATATAAACTTTACTATGATCGAACGTGCCCGAAAAAGGCACAAATCATAAATAAGTTGTCCTTGTTCTGCTGGAGAGACGCAGCGAATACTTACATGGACATATCGAAGATCCCAGATTCAATCCATCCGGTAGGCCCAGCCGTGCGCCTCCAGATATGCTCTCACGGCTTCTTTTATGGCCAAATTCGGTACCAACTGAGACGGATGCAGCGTTTCACGGGTAATGGGGTCAAATTTACCCACCTAACAAATGGAAAATTCAGAAGTCACACTCATATACACACGCTGATGAGTTATGATGGAAATTACGATCATGTGAGTTCAGAGACGCGATTACTCACCTTCTGGAGGTGATCGAGGATCACTCCTCTTTCGTATGTCACCCCACTCGGAGTGATCACAGGATCACGCAAAATATCCAGAGTGATTTTACAACAGAGGTAGTCTGGCACCTGAAAATCAATATATAGAAATTTAAGAAGACGGGTAATCATATGAACATACAAAGACACCGATGCTCACCTCCGTGGGGGTATCATCCTCTGTAGCTTTCTCAAATACTAGGTTCAAGGCTTTGATTTGATCTTCAGCGCAGATGTGAGTTTCATCGACGAAACCTTGTTTCCTAGAAGCATCGCTTAGGGCTTCTTCACAAGCTTCTCTGTTATGCACAGTAAGCAATGCAAGGGTAAAAAACAGACATCACGCCATACCATAAAAGCACACGCAGAGAAATTTTAAGAACGGCAAAGAAGAGAGACCATAAGATGGAAATTACTTTAAGTTTCGAAGCTCCCAAGATCGCTTGGTGGACTCTTGTTCCCATAAAAAGTATTTTGCCTTCGCGAGCTCTTGCCATATTTCCTCTACCATGTATCCTTGGGGGTTTGCACCCCTGCCAAGATCCAGCGCCTAACATCATGCGTCACGAACAACCAAACATCATTTTCAATAAAGGCTCAATGATCCAAATAAAAGAACCATAATGATGTATACCAGTCACCCCAATTCATCTTGATCTAAACATTTACGCAGCCAAAATAGTGAACACGAATCACATGCAAGCATACGAACACAGATCTTGGGCCTCGAGGAAACGAGAGCTCTCACTTATTTATGTAAACCCATCATACCTTCTCCAACTCGATCACTCCTTTCGCATATTCTTTCTTTTGCAGCAGAGCAAGACCGAGCATATAGTGTGCCTGAAAGGAAAAGGCATCAACAATTAGTTGTAATTACAGTTCGAAAGTTTTTAGATCGGTAAATATAGAAGTATAGCCACAAGAAGTCAAGAATATCTCAATGTTTCATATCTAATATTTCAACAGAGTTGTTCCTGAACGCAACAAATATTTTCAAAGGAAGCACCTGCAAGCTAGTTAAAAGTTCAGTTATTCAAAATTCATGAAGGCAAACAAGTTCCATAATAGTTTAGCTTTCCGTAACTTCCAAAGAGAGCTAAGAGAAAATATGTTTGTTGTATGTTGGATGTTAACAAAATAAGAAAGGACCATACATACATACATAGTTACGGGTATACATTTTACCATCCAAAACTTATCAGTCGGAAAATATGTTGAACTATAGTCTAAGAAAACTAAAAGACAACAGAATCCATCAGTGGTTTCACCAACTTCTGCGCCCCCATGCAGAACAAGTCTATAAAATTGAACACCGATGTCCCCTTTTCCTACCAGAAAATATCAACATTTTCCTCACTCTGCCTTAAGGAAACGAAAAATGATTAGGTTCCAGCAGCATCTTATCAGGAACTAACAACAAAAATCACTGCACACATGAATTCAAGGCTACTTTGCCAACAATGTCCAATCATATCGTGTCTAAGACTAGGAAGAGTAAACAAATAATGAATCCTAGAACTTTTTTCCTTCCCAATGCTTTTGGTTCATTCGATTACCCACTTATTTATACTACTAAGGAGAGGTGAAAATAACATGTATAGCTTTGGAATGGAGATTCTTTTAACTGAATGGCGACAGCAACAGATGTCGTATTCCTTCATAATGCAATCAACAATTTGCTTCATTTTCAATTAGCCCTTGCCCTAGCTTCTTTAGGGGTTACAACCTCGAATCCATCGAGGATGATGCCTAATCATTTGTTTCTCAATTCACACACTCTCCATCTTCACAAGTACTAATTTAATTTTGATGATTCACATAAACCTCAGCAGAAATAGCAAAATCACAGATAATATGATGGTCACAAATGAACAAAGAAGACCTATAAGATTGTGGCAGAGTGTTTACACTCCATACCTTTACAGAATAGTGATCGAGCTGAATCGCTCTCCTGCAATCCTCCTCCACACGCGCCCAGTCACTGCAGATAACGAGAGTGAGAAAACGAATGAAAACAATAGCTCTCAAACAAAGATACGCAATGAAATATTCTCAAATTGAAACCGGAAACGAGTTCAGTGACCGTACATACTTCCGCTTGCGATGACAGAGAGCGCGATTGGTCCAATACACCGCCACATCGGGGCAGAGCGCAATCGCCTAAGGAGAACCGAGCTTCTTCAGCAACACGAACGCGAGAGAGAAAAAAGGTAATCAGTTTGAAATAACTACCTCGGTATAAGCATCAATGGCGGCGCCTAACCGATCCTTCTTGAAGTACGTGTTGCCGTCTTGCCTCAGCTGCTCGGCTTGTTTCGCCGCCATTGTTGGCGACATGAACGAGTGAATAGGAGAGGGAAAATACGCGGATTCAGAGATTTGCTGATTTTGCTACAGATTATGAATGCGTTTGGTTATAGTAATATTAATATACTCGTCCCCCAAATTGGAATTAGATTTGAGTTAGTATTACAAATAAATTAGTTCTAGAATGTTCTATTCTAGTTAAATTTGTTTGTTTATCAGTTTGGTCAATATTTATCTTCATATTTATATGGTTCATTAAATATACTATTAATCTGACATGTGACCCATCTCAAATCTGATTGGATGATGAAAAATTTATAAGAAACTTGGTTTGGTCTATATAATAAAAATTATAAGAGGACTTTTATACTACATTTACTCCAGAAGTTTCTAGATTAAAAAATTTATATGTTGAACAAAAGTTTAATTTTGTCGAAAGAGGAAACGTGGAGTATCATTTATGTTTAAAAAATACTCCACAATACTAAATACTAGTATTAATAGTACAAAATGTAGACTACATCACAAAAATTTTCTTTTTTATGTATGCAGAGTGTTTTCTGATTCGCTTCACAAGCTGTGTCAAAAATAACGAAGCACATACTATACACAGAGAAGTAGACTAATTATGTTTATTAAAAACTCATAATAATAATAATAATAATAATAATAATATATTTTTTAAAGTACTTGACTACAAGCACATCTTAATTGGGCCGACCCAACCCCCATTAAGAACTGACTTAGATCCAGACCGGCTGAGAGTAAATGTTTGGAGTATAAATGTATAATATACGTCGTGCTCAGAATAATTTAATTTGGAGTCCGAGTTAGCATGTATTAATTATTTTACAAATTACTAGATTTGATTAGAAAAATACAGTGAACAGTTTAAGACTGATAAATTGAATATCGAGATCATACACTTGTAGATACAAATATAGATGTCGAAAAAATAGGTTTAGAATTTGAGCCTTGAAGGTCGCTCTAACGAATTCAGAAGACTAAAAATTCAAATCAATTCATAACAATAGAACTGATAATATTCTTTATAACAAACATTATTTAGACCATAATTCTCCGAGAACTTAAGTATCTCAATTCACACTTTTCAAACAAACTGCATTTGAAAATAACAAAAAGATGGAACTGCAAGTTTAAATGAAGTTCAAAATGTCTTGATTGCATATCACATAATTCCAAACCAAGTCGAATAATTCAACTCTCCAGTCAATAACCTGGATACTAGTAAGTAAAAACATTGACAAAAAAAATAGTAAGCAGCAGTGCTGTGCAACACAGCTTACTCGTCTTCCTGGCTGCGGAGCCTAGCCAGTTTGTTGGTAACCACAACGTCTAGCTGAGCCGCCCGCTCAACGATCTCCTTTCTCTTCCTGGTCGAGACATTGTGTGCAATCTCAGCACAGTACTTCCTGGCAACGAATGAACAACATAGCAGTGTTATAACCCACAGTTGCTCTGGAAATCAATCTAACAGTAAATGTAAAGCAGTAAAACATTAGAGATAACACACAAACAAATGTACCTGTTGTGCATCATAAGGAGTTCAAGCTCCTTAACGTTGTGGACCAGGAATTTTTTAAACCCATTTGGCAAATAGTGACGGGTTTTCTTGTCGCTACCATAGCCGATATTGGGCATCAACGTGACACCCTTGAATTTTCGCCTAACGCGGGAATCAATACCCTTGGGCCTGCGCCAGTTTGTCTATCACATGAAAAAACAAAGTGAATTAACACGACAATTTGACAATAGACCATCTTCATACAAATAATAGAAACTGAAATTAATCCTAGCAGAATTTTAGCAAATTCTACTATGGACTAAGCTAAATTGCTAATGTCAAGGAACATGCTCATAAAAAATTGTAGAGGCCATCTGTGTAGATATTACTCACTCCCACTTAACACAATCACCAACAATAATTATCAAAATGAGTCCTAAAACAAAAGCAATATCATCATTCTACTATAAATTTAAGCTAAAAGCAAAATCTAAAAATAGAATCAAAGAACAGAAGTATACCGCTAGGCACGCATATCTGTCGCTGTGGTGCCTCTTAAACTTGGTGACACGCTTCTTCACAACCTTTTTGTTCAACAAAGGAACAGCCATGGCTTCTGCAAACACAATAAATAAATTCAGAATCATGAATATTAATACAAATACTGCACATTCCCATAATTTCCAGATTCGCAAAGAAACGTTCAACTAACGACACCTATTAAATGAATAAGTCATTTTCTAGTATTAATCAAGCTGTAATGCTTCTGTTATGCATATATAAATCAACAACTGAACAAAAATAGAGACTATCTAGCTACAGAGATACTTCTCTAAAATGAACGGCGAGGAATCAAATTGAGACTACTGCAGAAGATAATTCATCGATACATTTATCAAAACAGCTCTATTAGCAATCGAGAAGATTAAATCTTCGTAAATTTCGGATTGAGTTAAAAAATAGATATCGATTGAGCTAACAAACAACAATGAACATGACCGAAATTGTATCTATGCAATCGGAAATGAAGAAACAACGGCGGCAGACCTGGGGATGCGGCGGCGCTGGATCTCCTCCTTTAGTGTCTCGACGCTATGCGAGAAAACTATGAGGTATTGGTCTAGGGTTTTGAGCAATTTATACTGTGAATAAAGCTGAGTTTTGAATTGGGCCGAAATGAAATTAGGCCTTATCGTCACTGGGTTGAATTTTATTTTTATATTTATAAGGAAATTATATTCTTGGTCTTCTTCTTTTAATAATAATCTTTGTATCTTATAAAATAAATATTGCTCTATATTCTTAGCCTTCTTTTTAAAAGAGTTTGTTAGTACTACTATTTAGGGCTGCATTTGGTAGACTATCCATGTTATGGCTACCTAGGATAATGGCCATGATATGCATCATGGTTTGTGCTATTTATATTTTTAATTAGTGTGTTTGGTGCAAAATAAGTGTATATAGAATAGGTATCATGCTAAAAGTTATGTATACTAAAATAACCTCAATAATACTATATATGTACAAGTAGAGAATTGGAAAGATGGATAAATCAGTATTTTTGTTCCAGTATTTTGCTCCAACTCATAAAACTATTAGTTAACATATAAAATTGTGTGTTAATAAAATCAAGGTGAACTGGTGAAGCATAAACTTCAAATCGGACTTCCTCGGATCATAAAAATAACACGAGTTGTTTATTAAGATTAATTAAGTACCTAACACACAATTAAAACTAGAAAAAAGGCTTATAAATTGTTGCAAGATAGCTACCAAACACCCCTTAAATTATAAAAATTACTCTACGTCACCTTTACTCTTTGTTAAACAGTGTCATTTAATACTTTTTAATACACTTATATTTAAATAATATGTATTCATCACATTATTTACCATTTTTCTAAATGCACGTGACTAAAATAAATGTGTCGAATGTTAGGAAACTAAAGCACAAGTAATCACTACTCTATAAGCAAATGATAGTAATAAAATGCTAACTTTAAATATGATCTATATCATTAGAAAATGTCAACAGATGATAAAATAATAGCAACATAAAATGTCAGCACAATAACAATACAGCATCAACTGTTGACGTGTTGATATTTTTTATTGTTGTTACTTTGTCATCTATTGACAATTTCAACATACCCAGATCATAATTTTGAGTTTATAAAATGTTTAGAGCTTGCATTTAATCATGTTCATATAAATAAATATATGAATTATATACTAATTTGATACTCCATCATATGTAACAAATAAATCTGATTATTATTTGGGTGATATTTATGAATCATTACTGGTGTGATTATGAATTGACCCAATATATATAGTCCAAAATATTGCAATCCATATTAATTGATGGTCGTTCTCGTTCCCCCAACGGTTATAGTAGTACATCTTAAATTAAATCTACGCCACTCTCTGACAATCATGGGCCACTATAATTAGGGGTGAGAATAAAAACCGGAAACCGAATATCCGAACCGAACCAAATCGAAATTTTGAAATTCGGTTCGGTTTTTTCGGTTTTTCGGTTCGGTTCGGTTCGGTTTTAAAAATAAAAAAAAATCGGTTTTTCGGTTCGGTTCGGTTCGGGCGAAGAAAAAAACCGAAAAATCGGAAAACCGAATTATATATATATTCTATTAATTTAATATATTATATTATACTATATAATATATATATATATATTCTTTTAATATATTATACTATATAATATATATTATATAGTAATATTAGTTTTATATTATATATAAATATTCTATTAGTATATATAAAATAAAATAAAATACACATATATAAATATATATTTATATTATATTTATTTTTTCAGGTTTTTCGGTTTTGTTCGGGTTTTTGATTTTTTAAGTTCGGTTTTCGGTTTTTTGGTTTCGGTTTTTCGGGTTCGGTTCGGTTTGGATTTTGAACTAAATTCGGTTTATCGGTTTTGGTTCGGTTTTGGCAAAAAACCGAACCGAAACCCGAATGCACACCCCTAACTATAATGAATTAAAGTCCATATTGAATTATGGATTGTCACTATAATTAATAAACATATACACCAAGTTAATATCTAGCTACTTAAATCAACAGAAACAAATATCTAAGTAAATTATGACTACGAGTTAATAAATCTACTTTTCTTTAACATTTTTCAACTCAAATTTAGAGTTATAGTATTAAAAAGTACAGTACTACATTTTGTGTTTTACATCACATAATATAGTGTATTTACGTTAGATGTATGTGAAATAAATTGCCAAGATATATTCCTCCGGTGTAGTTGATTGATAATTTAAACGACGAGAGTGGATAGGACCGGGATGCATGAAGTCACGTGAGGGTGGAGACTTCTAATCATTTATTGTTCATCTTATTGTTTCAAGTACGATTTACATATTTTCTAGCTACATATTTTCTAGCTAGAGGTGTCGTTTCTTGCTAAGATTGGGGTTTTGATTATTGTTATGATTTTACTGACTTAATTTGTCTTCTTGTTTCTAGCTTTCCCACAATGCATTATTTGTTTGCTTTTGCAACTGTTAGTCTCGTGTGAAAAATTGTCGCTCAAAGTTATTGTATTTTTGTTTTGCTTTCCTTTTAATTATTCAATGATCTTGCTTTGCTAGTGTTTAACTTGATCATAATTCTTCTAGATTATTTAGAATAAATCGGCGAAAAATTTGTAGATCATTTAATCAACTAATGGTAAAAAAAAATTGTTAAAAAAATGAGCAACATGCATATAAACGCATTAAAGGTTGTGGGGTATAAAGTAAGTAGAATTTTCCCAATTGAACATTAAACTCTCATAACTCTACATAAACTCCTCAAACCCCACCAATATCCTCCTCTTCTTCCTCGACCAATCATGGCGCTCACCTCCGCCTCCCTCCTCCTCCTCGCCGCCGCCGCCCTCCTCTTCCCTCTGGTGATGCCACAATCATGCAAATCCCAAACATTCTCCGACGCCAACACCAAATTCGCCAACTGCGCCGACCTCCCCACCCTCAACGCCGCCCTCCACTGGACCTACGACGACTCCGCGAGGCCCGGCCCGAAGCTGAGCGTCGCGTTCGTCGCCCCTCCGGCCCGGCCGGACGGCTGGGTCGCGTGGGCACTCAACCCCACGGGCTCCGGCATGGTCGGAGCCCAGGTGCTCGCCGCCTTCTCCGGCGCCGTGAAGACGTACAACATCTCCTCTTACGGCCCGATCGCCGAGTCGGAGATCGCGTACCCCGTCACGGGGAGGCGGGCGGAGCACTCCGGCGGTGTGATCAGGCTGTTCGCCACGCTGCAGCTGCCGGCGGGGAGCGGCGGAAGGGCGATCAATCAGGTGTGGCAGGTCGGCGCGGTGGTGAAGGGCGGCGTTCCGGTGAAGCATGAGTTCTTGCCGGAGAATCTGAATTCGATGGGGTCTTTGCTGTTGACGGGGGCGGAGGGTGGTGGATCGATGCCGGCTCCAGCTCCTGCGCCGGAGAGTGGCGGTGGTGGGCCAACTCCCAGCATTCCGAGAGGGAATAACTTGGGCGGCGGTCGGAGGAATCACGGCGGCGGCGGCTTTTTTGGGATGGTGCTTCTAGGGGTATTTTTGGTATTTTGAAAATTAAGTATTTAATTCAAATTCACTAGTATTTTTGTTGTTGTTACCACTGCCTTTATTTTGATTATTGTTAAACCGAATTTTGCTGTTGAGATGTCTTAAACACTAATCAATCTTCTTAATTTAACTTTTTTTTTAACACAAACCTTTTGGGAACAATAGAAATCATACCTGATGGATCCGCGAATTTCTGATGTTAATAAATGCTGGTAGAGAATGAAAATTACGACACAAAGAATTTACGTGGTTCGATTTACTGAGGTAAATCTACGTCCACGGGAAGAAGGGAGGGCAAGATTGTATTGCTTGATCTGGGATTACAGCTTACAACACAGACTTGCTATATGGTATTTTATCTCTAGAGAGCTTAACCCCTTTCTATCTGATCTAAGTTCTATTTATACATTGAACTAAGGTCGTGGTTTGCAGCCCCACTAACAAGATCGTGGGTGAGCAATAACTGCTCAATAACTGCTTCGTACCACTAAATAGATCGTGGGTATAGCGGAGGTCGTGGAGGCCTTTCATGAGTCCACTAACTCCTAGTTCGGTCGAAAGCTGAGACCGAACTGCTGGACTTTACCGATCAGCTCTTGCCGATCTGAGAGGAGAGCTTGACTGGTCGGCTTTTACCGAGCTGTAGGCTGAGTCCGAACTCTTTGGTCGTGCCGAACTCTTTGGTGCCGAACAGATACTCTTTCTTGGGCTCTGGGCTGATGGGCCGTCACTATTATTGGGCTTGCCATTAGGGTTTAGTTCGTACCCCATCAATACCCCTTGGTGTTACTTTTCTATCAAAAGTAGGCTGAAACTCAAATATTTTTTATTTAAAGAAGGAAGAGTGAAAGAAAAAAGACAAAAAAGTATGTTAAACAAACTAAAACCATATATATGCACATTGATTGCTAACAACATTTCCATACAAAATTATGCTTGAGGATTGGTGAGTTGCATCATGGAATCATACCTATTCCTAATTTCTACCTAACTAATTCCTATATATATAGTAGTACTATAATTTAATTAAGGTATGGTTGTACAATCCATCTTAGCTATGTTTAGTAGCTTAAAAGAATGTTTGTCGTTACAAAGTATCCAATCAACAATGCTACGTGACACCAGCCAATTATAGAGAAGTGAGGAAAACAAGAAAAATGTAATTTTAAAGTTTATAAAAGAGGGTACAATGTATGAATCCATGCGAAATTACATAGTGTATGAATATATATAAAATTAAGGTAGCTACAACTAGAACTGCAATTAATATTAACTGTGGAATTTCACCAAAATGAATAAACGAAGAAACTTTTTTCTTTTTTTATTATTTTTCTAGTTTAATTGCATTCTCCTACGTGGAACGATAATCCAAGTGATTGCTTCCAATAATATAGCAATTCCTCCTAAAACGGCAATCACCACAATGTATCATGTAGTTCTCCACATTTCTTGAGGCTTCAATATGTCAAAGCCTTTGAACACATTGGTGATGCCGAGCGCGTATCCGATTACGTGGTGATATATGTTCCAATATGGCCTATACTTGTGGCCTTTTTTGGGTCTCAAAACTAATGCAAACATCTGCAAAACGAGCACGATTAGAGTCCGTTTTCTAATCAAAACCAACATTAACATTGTTATAAACTTAGTCGATCGAGCTTGCTATGCTCGAGGAATGATCACCTGTAGAGTAGCTAGGGCAAATAGGGTAATGCCAATATTGCGATGGAAATCATGTGTGATGCCCTTCGACTCACCACCGAGCTTCAGGCCCGTGCCCCAACGGCATAGGCCGAAACTTGGCCAGAAACATGGAGGTAGAACCACGCCGGATTGGCTGACGGAAATACCTAGCTATCACGATACCCGCCGGAAACATAAAGCCCCAGCTAATAACATTTAGTAGCCCATGGATCTGAAACCAACATTCATAATGTCATATGTAACTCAATTTTTTTCAAATTAAATAAACACATGACAATACTGTATTGCTCTAGAAAAATCCCTCTATTCTGGAGTACTTGCTTGTTTCATTTTAAAACATACTACCTCCATCCCACATTAAGTGTCCATATTTGACTCCGCACGAATTTTTAGAAATGTAAAAGAAAATGGATTGAAAAAGTTAGTGGAGTAAATGGTCTCACTTTATATATTACTTTTATAATAAAATGTGTGTGGAATAAGTTAGTAGAATGTGTGGTCTACTTACCATTTATAGTAAAAGTGAAGTGGACTCTTATTGTTAGGGGCGGACGTAGAAAAAAATATCAATAGGGGCTGAAATTTATAAATTTTGTTTTAAAGTATATTTTTAGGTGTTTTAAATCATTTGTAAGGGCTTTTACATAATAATGTACACTAAATTTAGATATATTTCAAAATTTTATAAAAGAAAATAGTGTTAATTTTTTTTATTGAGGGTTTAAGCCAATCCCTCTCTATCACATGGGTCCGCCTGCTTATTATGGGATGGACTAAAATGGTAAATATGGACACTTAATGTGGGACGAAGGTAGTTATAGGAGTTGATTTGTAATTTCCTCCTTCATATATATGATATAAATATATGAAGTAAATTTAAAAAAAAAAAAACAAAAAAAAAAAAAAATGTGGGACGAAGGTAGTTCGTATGAATATGTATAAGAGAAAATTAATTGAGTCTATGATAGTAAAAACTCACATTTCTCTTTCTACTCTTCCCATTGGCACCGGCGGCTCCGGCGGAAGCCGCGGTCCCCCTCACCAAATCAAGTCTCCCTTTGGCCATCAAATTATCCGGGTCGGAGCTGTGCTCGAGCGGCGTCTCCCCCTCGACCTCGCTCCCCACCTGCCACGCGTGGTTCACCACCGTGATCCCCGTCTCCGGCAGCAGCAGCCTCGCAAACAGCGTCATCACCCCTCCACCGAACTCCGCCGCCCTCTCATTCACCGCAAACCACAGATCGTCGGTCGGCGCCGCCAGCGCGTAGTCGGAGACGTTGAACGCCTTGACTGTCATCCCGCCCCCGGCGCCTGCGAAAGCGGCCATGGCCTGCGAGCCCCTCATGCCGGAGCCCGAGGGGTTGATGGCCCACAAGATCCACCCATTGGGCCAGGCCGGAGGGGCGACGGAGGCCAGGGAGAGGGCGGCCCGGGCCGGGTCGTAGGCCCAGTGGAGGGATGCGCCGAGGGCGGGGAGGTCCGCGCAGAAGGGGTAGGTTTTGTTGCTGGAGAATTGGTGGGAAGAGCACGGCGGCGCGGGCTGGGAGGGTGGGAGGAGGGAGAGGAGGAGGAGAGCGGGGGGGAAGCCATTGGTGGGCGGAGGAAGGCATGGTGGCGGAGTTATGTATGTACTTATATGTATAGAGAGAGAGCGGCGGAGATGGCGATGGAGTCTGCAGGATGATCCAAAGCTTCGTCGAGGGGCGGCTATGGTGGTGGGATATTTGTGGATGTTGGATTTTGTGTGTGTGGAGCCGAATATTTAAATGCATTGAGATACTAGTAGTAGCATATTTCAACTAATGAAAAAATGGACTTGATTTTAATTAAAATTACCAAGTTTGGTCAGATTACCCTCTATACACGGTCACGATTTTTCAGTATTCGTCATTGTATGAGGATGATGTTTTCTCGAGCAAATGCGAGCACATGCAAAAAATGCATATAAAATGGCGCAAATATAGGGGTGGCAAATCGAGCGGATTTGGTCATTATCGGGTCAACCTGATAACGATTCAACTCAATAAGGCCTAATCCAAATCCGATCTGTTAAGGAAACTGTCAATCAACATGAATTCGACTTGCTACCTTCAAACCCGAACACAATCCAAACCCGACACGAACCCGATAGCGACACGATATAATATGGGTTGACACGACCCGAACCCGATATTACACGAATTAAACTTGATATTACACGATTTAATCTAGTTTTAAACTTGATTTATATGAAAAAAAACCACTTTCCACGATTTAATTTTGATTTACAAGAAATTAGTAAAATATTATTTTTAAATAAATAATAAAAATAATAATATTATTTATTAATTGGTTATACGTATCCAACCTGAACCCAACCCGAATTTTTCGGGTTCTTAACGGGTCAATCCAATAAGGACACACCCAATAAAACTTGATCCAAACCACATTATTTTCGTGTCGAATTAACGTGTCGGGTTAAAAATTGTCAGTCCTACGCAAATGTTTACCAACGTTACTAAGTTGTCGACAATTATGTTAGCAGGGTCATGTTTGATATCCATAATAAAACCATTATAAGATCAATACTTCGAACTGAATAGTCAAACTTGGTCTTTTTTGTGCGAGTAGATTAATTATCGTTTTTAACTAATTTTTTTCTTCGAAATATTTGTGCAAATCTAGACGTACACTAGTTAAATGCATCTTGTGCGAACGATTAATTATCACGGCGGTTGTGACAGCCCATAAGCTTGCTCTTAATTCAGTGTAAAATAATACCATATGCATAGCAACTTCCTTCTTCATAGATTTTGATTTGTAAGAGATGTCGTTGAACATGTATATCATATAGTACTAGTATATAAATAGGGGGAGCGTTATTCTCCTTTTCACATCTTAGATCCTTTTTCCTTTTTAATATTACGCGTTAGATCTAAGGCATCAACGGATCAGATTGATTCTATAAAACTGGTTCCGTGTTGCATTATAGAAGGTGGTTGTATGCATTACAGGGTTATTATTGACATTTGACGGAAAAGTAACTGCCACATTTTGGTATCTGCGAATAATGCACCACATGGTCACGAGTAATGCATATAATTGACTATATAATGCACAATATGTGAACTGCAATGCATACGAATAAGATGTACCATGTTATGATGTTTGGACACACGTTTCTTGTTTCCCCTAAGGGTTTAATAAGCTTAGGAGCTAGGGTATAGTACGTAGACACGTATGTAATCTTCACATGGTAACGAGTAATGGATATAATTGACTATATAATGCACAATTTGTGAACTGCAATGCATACGAACAAGATGTGCTGTGTTATGATGTTTGACACACGTTTCTTGTTTCCCCTAAGGGTTTAATAAGCTTAGGGGCTAGGGTATAGTACGTACGCATTAATAACAAATTATAAAACGATACGAATAATTCACCAAATTGTCACGAGTAATGGATGTTATTAACTATATAATGCACAATATGTGAACTGCAATGCATACGAATAAGATGTACCATGTTATGATGTTTGACACACGTTTCTTGTTTCCCCTAAGGGTTTAATAAGCTTAGGGGCTAGGGTATAGTACGTAGACATTACTAACAAATTGTTGTTATTGGAATATACGTATGTGCATTATTTGGTTTAGGTAGTGCATTATGTAGCTGTTAATTGTCATTATCTCAGTATATTATGCATTATTAGAGGTATTGTGTATATGGGTTAATCAACGGATTGAAGATTACATACGTGCATTTAGTAATGTCTACGTACTATACCCTAGCCCCTAAGCTTATTAAACCCTTAGGGGAAACAAGAAACGTGTGTCAAACATCATAACATGGTACATCTTATTCGTATGCATTGCAGTTCACATATTGTGCATTATATAGTTAATAACATCCATTACTCGTGACAATTTGGTGAATTATTCGTATCGTTTTATAATTTGTTATTAATGCGTACGTACTATACCCTAGCCCCTAAGCTTATTAAACCCTTAGGGGAAACAAGAAACGTGTGTCAAACATCATAACACAGCACATCTTGTTCGTATGCATTGCAGTTCACAAATTGTGCATTATATAGTCAAATATATCCATTACTCGTTACCATGTGAAGATTACATACATGTCTACGTACTATACCCTAGCCCCTAAGCTTATTAAACCCTTAGGGGAAACAAGAAACGTGTGTCAAACATCATAACACAGCACATCTTGTTCGTA
Source organism: Salvia splendens (assembly GCF_004379255.2). NCBI lineage: Eukaryota > Viridiplantae > Streptophyta > Magnoliopsida > Lamiales > Lamiaceae > Salvia > Salvia splendens. Next base: position 25,198,391 of record NC_056053.1, on the reverse strand, counting down.
TGCATGGTAGTTCACATATTGTGCATTATATAGACAATTATATGCATTACTCGTGACCATGTGGTGCATTATTCGTAGCGGTTTCCAGCCTAGATTAGATTACTATTGTACCCTCATAATGCACAAAATAGGACAAATAATGCAACACGGGATTAATTACCCAATGTTGATCTTGACCGTCCATTTCTCTAATTTAATGGCTGATATTAAGAAGGAAAAAGGAGGAAATATAGGAAAAGGAAATGAATACATCCCTATAAATAGGATAATATTAAAATTATATTTTGACATTCTCTTCTTCCGTTGAACAATCTTTTATAGCCAAATTTCTTTATTCTTTAATTTTTTTATACTCATGATACGTGGCTTCCCTCGATCAAATCTTTTATAGCCAAATTTAGTACATACGTATATTTATCCGCTTTAACATTGAATAGTAGTAGTAGTAAGTATTTATTTAAAACAATTAAACGTTTAAAACCCTACCATTCTCCGCCTACCAATCAAAATCTTGCCGCCTCTACGCTCCTCCGCCGCCGCTCTCTCGCAAGTTAACCACCAGAGTGGAACGACTGCTTCAGCTGATTTCAAATAATCTGCAATGCAGCTGCGCTGCTCCTCTCAAAGTGCAAATTATCCCGTCGGATTCGGAGCTACAGTCACCGCAGTGAAATCGCGTCCTATTCCTCATATCAATCGCCTTTAGCTATCAATTCAATTTCTTTATATCAACCGCCAATTATTCCTCACAAAATGGCGTCGGCTATCGGATGCTATTCCCTCAATGCTAACCATCGAGGTACGGCATTTTACTGATAGTACTATTCTAATATGGATTTTTCACTATGCAAAGTCACTAACCTGCTGAATAATGTTGCGATCTGTATTCTGTAATTTCGGCGTTGAAATCGGAAGCAAATTTTAGTGTGAAACTGTAGCTTGGAAGAGTTTTTTAGATTCAAACTCCATTTTTTTGGTGTTGAATTTACTGAATCTAATATTGTCAGTTGTTGGTATTTTAGTATTTAATTCGTATTTTTGTCAACAAGTAACATTGTTTATCTTGTTTTTCTATCCTGTTTCTTTTGGCTTGTATGTATTTGATCTTTTTGTGTTAAATACACAAAAATTGATGTTTGAACTGGAAACATGATGTTTCCTTGCATAATACAATGAATTAATTGAAGGAAATGAAATTATGTAGGGAAAGTAATGTTAAAAGCTCAAATCTTATTGATAATGTGGCTTTCTAAGGGTGGTATTCATCGATTAGATTAGTTTTTTTTCGCGACTTCTTACTTTCGAAGAGATATGTTATTGCTTGTTAGGAATGCAGCTTGTGATATGGCTCCTTCTGTGACAAAAAACACAAATATACTTACAATCTCCCAGATGTTGATGCTTTTAAATGTATCTGTGTTTTATGACTTTTATCCAGATTGATAATGTGATTTTATTGTAGCTCTGCTTGATTTCTCTGAGGAGGAATGCTGTCGTGTGGTATTGATGCCAGTGTTACTACTATGATGCAGGAAGGATCACAAAATGGAGCTCACCTAGAGCAGGAGTAATCCCCAATTTTCATCTTCCAATGCGTAGCTATGAAGTTAAAAACAGGTTTCTCTCTTTAAATAAATTTTTCATCACAGTTATTGAACTTTTTTCGGTATAAAGATTACATACTGATGTCAATGCTAAAGCAAGATGTAAACTTTCCATTTGCAGGACTAATGTTGATGACATTAAGTCGCTTAGGTTGATCACTGCCATCAAAACACCTTATTTGCCGGACGGTAGATTTGACCTTGAGGCCTATGATGCCTTGATGAACGAGCAGATCAACGATGGCGTAGAGGGTGTGATCGTTGGAGGCACAACTGGAGAAGGCCAACTGATGAGCTGGGATGAGCACATCATGCTCATCGGCCACACTGTGAACTGTTATGGTGGATCCATCAAAGTTATCGGCAACACAGGAAGCAACTCGACGCGGGAAGCAATCCACGCTACTGAACAGGGCTTTGCCGTTGGAATGCATGCCGCCCTTCACATCAATCCCTACTATGGTAAGACCTCCTTGGATGGTTTGATCTCTCACTTCAGTAACGTGCTTCCCATGGGCCCCACGATTGTGTACAACGTGCCATCTAGGACGGGCCAAGACATTCCCCCTCACGTAATCAAGGAGATAGCAAAGAGCCCCAACTTGGCTGGTGTCAAGGAATGTGTTGGACATGACAGAGTGGAGCATTACACGAGCAGTGGGGTGGTTGTGTGGAGTGGGAACGACGATGAATGCCATGACTCGAGATGGGATCATGGGGCTACTGGAGTAATCTCAGTTGTGAGCAACTTGGTTCCCGGTCTGATGAGGGATCTGATGTTTGGCGGAAAGAACTCATCACTGAATGCAAAACTCATGCCTCTGATTGAGTGGCTTTTTGTGGAACCGAACCCAATCGGGCTAAACACAGCCCTATCTCAGCTCGGGGTGGTGAGGCCGGTTTTCCGGTTGCCGTATGTGCCCCTTCCTTTAGCAAAGAGGGTGGAGTTTGTGAACATAGTCAATGAGATTGGAAGGGAGAATTTTGTTGGGAAGAAAGATGTCAAGGTGCTTGATGATGATGACTTCGTTCTGATCGATCGTTATTAGAGCTTTCGAGTCTTTGTGGGCCCGGCCCGGATGCATTGTGTCTACCGAGGAAGTCGGGCCAAGTTAGTATTGATTTTTAAACCATGTTTTGTGTTTTGTATGGTTTGTTGAGATTCAGTCTTGTGCCTGGATTTCCATTTGATGAAGTGACACGCTATAGGAAGTAAAGGACTTCTTATTTGTCATTTATCTTTGATAAGTTTATCATACAAACAATACATCATACCAAGAATAGGATGGATTTGGTGAATAAAGATTTGCTTAAACAAATGAAAGAAGAAAATGAAAAGAAAAGAAAAGCAAAAAACATAGTGTTTATTGTGTATAGATGAGCTTTCTTATAGCAAACGTGATCACTTTGTCCATAACTTCCGTTACATACCCTCTCACCATTCTATACGCCAACTACTAAACTTGATATAAGGTGAAAGTCCGTATAACTCACGTCAATCAAAATGTTATTTACTGATTTAATCCCGAAAATATTGGTGATGTATAGTAGTATAAATTACCACTCACTATATAGTACTCCCTCTGTCCCATTAGAAATGAAACGTTTTCCTTTTTGGTCTGTCTCATTAAAAATGAAACATTTCTAAAAATGGAAACAATATTCTCTCTACTTTTTCTTCTCTCTTACTTTACTCTCTCTTCATTAACTCACAAAACAACACTACATAAAATATCGTGCCGAAAAGCAAATATTGCATATTTAATGGGACGGAGGGAGTATAAACTTTACTTTCAATACCATAAATAATCAACATGTTTTTAATATGACTAGAAGAATCTATGTCCATTTTATTATCAAGTAACAAATAAATCCTTATATCTATCCCGAGTTTTCAATTTGCTAATATGATTTGACCCTAATATCCCAATACGATTTGAGTCAGGGTTGATTAGAGAGAGCTAGAGACAAGTTGCTTAGGTAGGAGACGAAGTCATGATATTTGAGGCTGAAGTTGGAGGAAATGGATTGGACGATGTCGGGTAGGTGAAGAGGGGACTTGGCGAAAGGTGTTAGTGTCGATTAGAAAGACAGTGATATCAAAAGAAAATAGTAACGTAGGAGTGGTATGGAATAAAAAAATAATGATGCATGTGAAAAAAAGTTGATTACATAAAATTAAGCGGCATGTTTATACCTTATTAAAATCAACGCATGTAAAAAGCATAACAAATTAGTATCATGACACAATTAATATAGTAGTACTAAAAAAATTACTACTACTCTATTTTTCTTAATTTTAAATATTCTATAATATTGCCACCATAGTAATCAAAGCCATCTACTATAAATACCCACTTTTTCTACTGCCATCACCCTTCGCCATTCTAGCTCCCGAACTGTTCTTCTGCTTAATCGCATATTTTCTGGACCAGGTATTGCTCACCGTGTTATCACCCCAATCAGCTCGCGTTTTATGATTTTTTGCGTTTCTCTGTTTCAATTGATCTGATTGTGGCCATGGGTTTTGGATCTCTCCGATTTCAGTGTTAGGGTTTTGGTTTTCCCTTTTTTTAAAAAAAATTGGCGCTTCTGATTTGTTAGGCTAGGCGCTTTGCTGTGAAAGCGAGAAGGATCTCTAATGGCGTCAAAGAGGATACTTAAGGAGCTCAAGGATCTGCAGAAGGACCCTCCGACGTCTTGCAGCGCCGGTATCTTCGCCCTTTTCCCTCAATTAGTTTTAAAAACAGTCAGCTGGATTATGTTTTCGAAATTATTTGCTCGTTTTTGCGTTTTAGTTCTGAAATTGAGTGTCGATTAATGATTTCTGGAGATGTATGGTAGAAATTAGGTTACAATCTCGGTTGTGGATGACCAAATGATGATGGGGGTTTGATGAACTGAGCTAGGGGTGTATATTATAATGAGTCGGCAGCAATAAGTTGGTTCAGACTCGATCGAAATTTTTTGCTTTAGTGCTTATAATGAGCTGCCGACATTAGTTAGTCCTGACTTGATTGAATTTGCTGCTAGGATGCTTGTAGGCTGTGGATATTTTGTTGTTTGATTTTAAAAGATTTGATTGATGTAGATGTTTCTTCAATAATTTTCGAAGGAGATCGTGTTAGCTAGCTAAGCAGTAGATTTCACTACAATCTGTTCACGTGCAGTTGTGGTAGGATCAGTACGTGTTACTACTATATTTGATCCATAGTTGTTACTTTTGCTGCGAGCCTTGTTCATACTTTTCCATGCTGAGTGATATATGGTCATGATCCGTTATGTTCGAGATCTATATCTGATCCTCATTTTATTTAAACGTAGGTCCTGTAGCGGAAGATATGTTCCATTGGCAGGCGACGATAATGGGGCCTACTGATAGCCCTTATGCTGGAGGTGTATTTTTGGTCTCGATCCATTTCCCTCCTGATTATCCTTTTAAGCCACCAAAGGTATGCTACGAACTTACCATGCCATAAGAGCAAACTTCAATTCTGTTGGTCCCCAACTCTATTGTTAAGTATTTAGTTGCAAAAGCCAGGTATAATAAACACGAAATGGTTTTCCTCTGTAATATGTACCTGTCATGCTGTAATACTGTTAACTGTAGTGTATAGTAAATGAAAACTTTGGGAAAGTAGAGCAATTGCCAGTTTATATTCATAATATATGACATGTTACTGATTCTGTGTTTGTTGTACAATGGAGTTTCCCGGTATGTATTGATAAGTTTAATTAATGTTTGCTTGTTTTCTGCTCTAGTCAAGAGACCTCTGAAAATGATTATCTCTCTGTAAATACAGGTTGCTTTTAGGACGAAGGTATTTCACCCTAATATCAACAGCAATGGTAGCATTTGCCTTGATATTCTGAAAGAACAGTGGAGTCCAGCCTTGACTGTTTCTAAGGTATTAAGCACTTGTATTTCTCTCTCACTGGATCTTTTTCGAAGGCTTTTATGATATATAAAACTGTGATTTGATGTTTATTATTCACTAAAATAAGCTATCTGTGGTTTTCTACTTTTGTTGAATTCTTGAATACTGGGACATTTGTCTCTCTAGCTTTGTCAGTGATGGCCTTACTTTCTGAAAACCGGAAAGGAAAAGATCCATCTGTTTATCGGTGCCATTCTATCCATAAGATCTATTCCTATGATATTACTTTCTTGATTCTGTTATGTTGGGTGTGTACTGTGTACATTTCCATTACTCGAGCTATCATGTCGTTATCATCATTCTTATTTGTGTCCGTGTTTTTTGTTAGGTCCTGCTGTCAATCTGCTCTCTGTTGACTGACCCAAACCCTGACGACCCACTGGTTCCTGAAATCGCTCATATGTACAAGACAGACAGGAGCAAATACGAGACTACTGCTCGCAGCTGGACCCAGAAGTATGCCATGGGGTAAACTGGACAATCAACCGGATTAGGCATATCTTCGTCTATGGTTAATCCAGAAAATAAAGCAGTGTTTGGTATGGTATTTTGTCCTTAACTGGTTTACTCTTGATGGTTGTTTGTGTATGCAATACTCCATTTCCGAATTTGTGAATACAAGTATTCGACATCTGATCAAAAATGCTTTTTTGGTCTCAATCTAATAGCAAGAAATAGCTATATGGAGTATATTATTAGTGATCTTCGTATTCGTATTTGAAATCTGAATACAGGAAACACATTCCCATGTTCTCTTATTACACATATCGACTATTCAATCTATGTTGAAAAGGGCAATAAACAGCCGACACAACTGTTTTAACAAAAGATGGGGTTATGGTTTAGGATTTAACCTTCCAATGAGAACCATACTTGCTGATTCCAGTAAAACCTATAGGCAAGAAAATGAGTAAGGTTAAAAATTAGATACTCGAAATTTCTGTCTCAGTCATTTTGAAACGGTCAGTCGTGTCGTACCTGTGCCACCATTCTTGCAGCCATCATCTATGGTATCGTAGAGGTCTTTGACGGTTGCAGCATTGGCAAACCAGTAGTCTCTCTTGACGTGTTTGAGGCAGAGGAGCACTGACCTTGTGTGGTCAGCGCAGCCGCCTGCCTCACAGAATCTGGGACCTTCCTCTGCGGTGACGTTCAGCCACCCCTTGTAGGTCAGGCTGTAGTTCTTCGTGCCAAAACCCGTTTTGCACGTAGTCGAGACCTGGATAGCCCACGAATAAATTATACTACTTGTGATTCTCGTAATTGTCAAATTTAGCAAAGACAAACTTACATTGTGGAGGCAATATTCGGAACTCCTCCATGCCTGGGTAGGATTTAGATTCTGATTACCAGCTGGGTACAATTTGTCTGTCACGAGATCAAATTTAATTACACATAAATTATAAATATTTTTGTCAAAAATTGGTCATAACTGTTCGATTTGGATGTGTAATTTTGGTTAGGATCAGTTTGTTCGAGAAATTTCCTCCTCTGGGATGTTTGGAGTTTTCATGCAAAAGAGAGATGATATTTCCAGTCATTGAGTTTTTATTGAATTAAGAGAGAGAAGCATTTTTAGAATGATGTCCAACTATTTAACTGAAAATCAAAATTCGAAATACTCTCTCTTTGTTTCCCGAATTTCATTTCTAATATGTAAGCTACACTGAAATCAAAAGTCGAATTGAGAGTGAAAAAACACATTCCTTTTCAAGAAGTATTGAGAGAGAGAGATGATTTACTCTCTATAGCTGAGGCATGTGTAAGGAAAATTGCAATGAAAAGAAGAGCGCCGCCGAGAAACTGCCGTTGCCGATCACTTGCCATTTTCATGGTGGTAGTAATAACGCTTTAAGGGGTTGTACCATGTGCTCATGCATGTATACATATATAGGAATAGGAGTGAGAAAACAACGAGATTGCAACTAAAATATGGGATATGCTTAGAATACATAGAAATTTGGGACACAAACAATACCTATTGTCATTGCTAGATATGTGCAAGGATAGAAAGAGTTGATGAAACCGATGGGAGACTTCGTCATCTTATATTCTTAGCTAGAGTTGTGAGTAATTATTTTCAAGAGAGATGCAACCTTACCTTGGGTATGTTACATATATAAGTGGTATAATAAGACAAGTCAAACGAATAAGATAAAGAAAAATAATTAAAGTTAGTAAAAAGGTGCATTATAAATATTGTCCTACACTCTTTTGATAAAGAGATTCATTCATCGTAGATCTTCATGTTAGAATGACTGAAAATAATTATACGTTTTTAATGTAATTTTTTTCCGTCAAGTAATTATGCATCTTTGATTCAAAATCAAGACCACGATAGTGCAATTACTTTATACATCAAGTATAATCTATTTGCGTCGGGCTTTGGGCCTAATGGGCCCTATCTAAATCCGACTAAAGTAATAAACTAAGCTGGCCCAATAAATTGTACTATAAAATAGAATAAAGAACTTGAACTATTCAAAATTTCTACAAGTCTGAGCTATTTAAATTCCTATAATTCTAACTATTAAAAAACTATACAATTAAAAACTAGACTATTTTTTCAAGGCATGCAAAATGACTAGGCTATATTCCACTATGATATAAAAAAAATATGAAAAATCTAAGGTGTGGGTTTCGAATTTCAGATATCTATGGTCATGGATGCCCCCAAATATGAAATGTTACTCTAGAAATATTAAAATATAGGAGTATTTGACTATATTAAAAACAACCTGGCTGTCATCAGATAATGAGAATGATAACATTTATTATTTCCCAGGTGCAGTAACTCTTAATCTATCTTGAAAATGATATAATATTTTCTCATCGTCTATTTTACTAAACCTTCTTTAAATAATAACATTATTTCACCACCTTACGCTAATTATATTTGAATGAAACTTAGGTGGCATTACTAATTTCTAGATTGTGAGGTACTAATTCGAATCACACCTAAATTAATATATATATATTTTCTATTTTACTCTTGAAAATATTACTTTAATTTCTCTTTACTACAGTAACGTTTTTAATTTAAAAGAACTTCCCGTATGGTGGAACTTTTAAATGAATATTGGCATTTTACGAATTTGTGAAATTTGATTTTACAATCAAGCAATGGTTGTCAATTTGTCATTGATGATTTTTTATTAAAATTGAAAATCAAAATCTTGCATTAAAACGCATGACGTTATACTATAATCAGTTGAAATTTAATTAAATAAATGAAATAAAGTCAATGATCGTTGAATGAGCAACCAATATAGGTCGGTTTTGGATACATATCAATTCGTTGAAGCATTTTTAAAAAATATTATGATTGATATAAAAAAATCACCCTGGAATTTATCATTTACTCTTCAGTCTTCACCGAATATGCACAAATCACAATTGGTAGATTAAATTAATATACGAAAAAAATTTATATTGTACTTCGAATAAATAATTAATGTTTAAGAAGTATATATATATGAAGACATTAATTCAAAGTTGAAATCATGTCTACAACTAAAATACCTTTTTTTAAAATCACTTAGTCAATACTATTTTCTTTTCTTAATTACTTGTTGAAACAATAGTACTCCATTATTTAGATTATAATCACAAGATATATACATACGAAAATTCAAATTCTCTACTACAATATGAAGACATGCATTTTGTTAAACAATTTAAAATATATTGGCAACAAAAAGAGAAAGTAAAAGTCGACATAGGGAATAAATTGTTTAGTACTAAAAAAAATTCCTTTAAGGATATAAAAATTGAGATGCAATTACTTGCGTTTGAAAGCTTTAAAAAGTACTAATAATTTAGAATGCAAAAAAAGCATCATCAAATTAAGGACAAAATAACTTAATCTTTTATTTTTTGGGGATACTTCCATTTGCATCCTTTAATTTTAGTTGAGACAATAAAAATAAAGACGTTTTTTGAACAATTGTTGGTATATTTAGAAACACAATTAACGTTCTTAATTGCATTATAAAATGTATTTAATAGTCTTTTTTTAGTGTAAGTTCGTGGTTATTAAGAAAACAAAGAACACAAAAAGAATGTTTGCCCATCTATAGATCATTAAACATTTAACTTTGAATAAAGTATAAACAAAATTACAAAAATGCAATTCTAAGTTCAAAATGGACAAACAAGAAAAGGCCAAATTAGAAGTATTCAAATCATGAAATAATGATATATTGATATAAAACTAATACTGCAAGAACTAAGCAATTGGAACCCACTACATGGTATGAATCCTTCTTTTCCCTTTTCAAAATTATAGGTAGTATATTATTTTAATAAATTTCCCAATGACTTATTCCATTTCACATATAGTATTTACATTTTAAAAAGTGAAATCAAATTCGGACGGTTCACAATTTATTTACTTATTACATATAACAGAATAAAAGTAAATAAATTCGAACACATTTTTTACAAACGTTCTTTCCTCTAATCCTCGTGTAAGCTACACTTTTTTTTCAAACTAATAAATTATAGTAGTAGTCACAATAACAAAAAAAAAACTCTAATCTTGCAAGACCAAGTCAAATTTAAAGAATAGAGTAGTGCTTTTTTAGATAATCCAAATTACTAAAAATATTCAAAAGTGTTTGGACGCTCCTCAAATCATGCCAAATGCTTCTTTTTTGCCAATCCCAACTCTCTAATAATAAATAAATTTCTTTACAAACAATTTACAATCTAACATCAAATTTATGATTCAATTTTGTCTCAAAATAGTTGAATTGAAATGAATAAATATGATGTTAAAACGCTTTGACTTACTACCAGTCTACATGTGATGAAAACTTCTTACACGTCTCCCTCTCTCTCTAGATAGAAAGATAGATAGATATAAACACACACTGCACAACCACACCTACAGCTAAAGGCTAAAAAACAAGGAATCTCCACATTTTTCATACACAACATCTGTCTCTCTTGCTGGAGCTTCACAATTTTGTTCTCTTTCATAGGTTTTGCCGCCTTCTCTCTCTCTAAAATTTTCCAATTTTTATACTTCTTCAAGAAACAGTGAAAAGGTGAGACATTTTGTTATGCTTTCCCTTCTTTTCCCACTATCTCAAATCTTGTTTTTTTGGGCATTTGTGGTTTGAATTAAAGATGGCGTCCTCCTCATAAAAATCCTTTCTTTGCTTTTCCATACCCTTAAAAGTTCTTTTCTACTTCTCCTTTGTCTTCTTCCTCTCCATCTTCCCCTGATCTGAGGTATATATGTGTGTGTGAAAATCTTGAATTATATTTCTTGGTCGGTGTGAACACGTCTTGATTTGATTTTCCATGTTTAGAAGTGAGATTGTTTCTTGATTTGATTGAATTTGGCCCAATTTTGTGATTCTACATTTGGGAGCTGAATTTTCTTTTATCTCACTCTATCTCCATTAAATTCTCCCACATGTAAACTGCGGCATTGTCTACTGATTTTCGTGTTGTTGGGCCACACCTCTCTCTAAATTTAAAACAAATGGATAAAAATGGTATCTTTATTCAATAATTAATTGCAAAGGGGGGGCAAAGGCCCTTCCATTTCTGCCCCCCTATGAAAGATCGTGGCTTGTCATGTTAAATCTCTTATTTAATTGATGAAATAATAAAAAATGGTAATCATGTTTTAATAAAGGAGTTAGTCAAGGCTATGGTATGAAGATTGTGTGGATGTATAGCTGTTTTCTGGGAGATTACAGTTGTGCTAATGTTCAAAGCTCCTATTTGGCTTAGTCTTCGTCTTCGCCCTCGCCCTTGTTTTTAGGCTCACTAGTTGCTGCATTGTAGATTCAAGATTTGCTGCGATGGCTCTGATTCCTCTTGCAGTGTTGTTTAGGTGGTTGCGTCGTTTTTTGCTGGGAAATCGGTGTTTGTGATGATATCTTTGTTGTGAATTCAAGAAATGTATGGTGTTATGAGATGAGTGGAGTCTGCTGTGTTGTAAACTCTTCCATTCATTGTTAATGTGTGTGTTCATGTTGATGCTTTAGACATTCGAGATCCATTTCGTGTGGTTTTGGGGGATGGTAGACTGTTGACCAAGATTTGGTGCGATGGCTGTGATTGCTCTTGCAGCGTTGTTTAGGTGATCGTGTCGTTTTTGCTGAGAAATCGGTGTTTCTGATGATATCTTTGTTGTTGATAGATTCAATAAATGTATGGTGTTATGAGATGAATGAAGCTTGTATGTACCATTCTGATTCCATATTTTGTCGTAGAATATGTGTGTTTGTGTTTATGCTTTGGTGATCCATTTTGTGTTGTTTTTTGCTGAGAAATCTGTGTTTGTGATAATTGATATCTTTGTTGTGGATTCAAGAAATGTATGGTGTAATGAGATGAATGCAGCTTGTGTATACCGTTTTGATTCCATGTTTTGTCGTAGAATACGTGTGCTGATTTTGTCATCCATTTTTGTATGTGCAGCTGATTGGGTTTGTGTGCTGCCCTGGTGTTTGGATTGGATATTAAGCTCGGATCATGGCTTCATCACTCGTAAGAAAACGGGCTCAATGCATTTTATGTTCGAGAATTTAAGTCGAGTAGGCTAGTTTTGGGAAAGTTTGTCTTTGTTAGTTAGTCTCATGTGGGGCTAGTTTTTGTTCGTGAATTCCATGAGAGGGGTTTGAAACGAAGCACGAATTGGTGAAGAAAATTGGAGTATAGTTTGGTAGTATTGTTTGCTTTTACATGTTTGTGTCTTGCCTAAGGTGGTCTCCGTTGCCCTTTTTTATAGGTGAAGTTAAACAAAATGAAGAGGTTGGAGTCGAAGAAGTCTCACTCGTGGTGGTGGGATAGCCACGTCAGTCCTAGGAACTCGAAGTGGCTTCAAGAAAATCTCGAAGGTAAGTTGCTTGCTCGAGGATTCGTGTCGTTGCAAACCTCTATTATTGACTATATTGATCGAATGAAAAGATGAGAATGATTTTGTTGGTTTCAGAGATGGATGTAAATGTGAAGCGGATGTTGAAACTGATAGAAGAGGATGCCGATTCCTTTGCGAAGAAGGCTGAATTGTATTTCAAGAAGCGGCCTGAGCTGGTCAGTCTCGTTGAGGAGTTTTATCGAATGTACCGTGCGTTGGCTGAGCGGTATGATCATGTGACGGGCGAGCTCAAGAAGAACATTCCCTCTGATCTTCGTTCTCAGGGCTCCGGGGTCTCTGATGTCGGTTCTGAGCCACCTTCCACCGGGCCCTCACCTGACACAAAGCCCGCTCGCACCAAATCCGGACCTCGTGCTGCTGGATTCGAGTTTTTTCTCGGGAGCAACGGAAGTGGCTCGGACTTGAATAGCAAGGAAGGTGACGAGTCTTCGACGCTGGATTCTGAATCGGAGTCGGATGATTCCTCCGTTAATAACTACTCCAGCACGCAGAGCAACAGCGAGGAGGTGGGGTCGCGGAGGAGGGTTGTCGAGCTTGAAGCTGAGCTTCACGAGGTGAGAGAGAAGCTTCGTGTGCAGACGGAAGAGATCTCCAATGGTAAGCAATGCAGCCATGAGTGTTCCGAGATCAATCTAGCGAAATTATCAGCGTACGAAGATGAGTTGAGAATTGCAAAAGAGAATATGGAAGCGTCGAAAGAAGAAATAACGCGCCTCAAGATCGAGCTTCAAAAGTACGAATCTCTTGGAGATTTGAACGACGTCCTTTCTAGTGGAGTCTTGGTACGGAGAGAGACGGAAACGCTAGAATCGAGCATAGTGTTGGAGCAAGGTCAGGAGACTGAGCTTCAAGAAAACAACATTGGCTCGGAAGGCGAAGTTGGGCTGGAGCATAAAATTCGGAGACTCGAGCAGGAGCTTAGAAGTGCGGAGAAGAAGCTCCGTGAGTCGGAAGAAGAAGTAGCGAGCCTAAGGCGGGAGCTCACGAGCAAGGGCTCGTCCGTGCAGAATCTCCAGGATCAGCTGAAATCGGCACAGAAGGAGGTTGCAGTCTGGAAAAACAAAGTCGAGCGAGAGAAACGCGACGCTGCAAGGCTACAGGACCGCATAGTGAGGTACAAGACGAATCTCTCGGAACGCGATCAGGAAATCCGGGGGCTGAAGGAGTCGATAGGGAACGCGAACAAGGCCCTAGCCGAAGAAAACGAGCTCCTTCAAGCGGAGATGACGAGGATGACGAAAGAACGGGCATATTTGGAGGATAGCCTCAAGGAAATCGATCTACGATGCCAATCATTGGAAGATGACGTGAGGCGATTGAAGTCCGCCAAAGACGAGGCAGAGGCCGTGCTCGGAGCTCAGATCGAGCTGCTGAAGGCCGACATTGCCGAGAGAGACAACTGCGTCGAAGAGCTCAATGGAAACCTCGACGTGTGGAAGGTGAAGCACGACATGCTGGCGGCGGCCAGGGACGAGCTGAACGCCAAGGTCGCCGCGCTCGGTGCAGAGATCAGCTCGAGAGACGAGCATCTGCACGAGCTGCATCTGCAGCACGTCAAGCTCATTGTTAGCGTGGAGGAGGCCCGTAAGTCCGCGGAGGATCTGCGCTCGAGAGTCGTGGAGCTCGAGATGGACGTGGAGAGGAAGCAAGAGGCGATTCTCGAAGGAGCGGAGGAGAAACGGGAGGCGATAAGGCAACTCTGCTTCTCGATCGAGCACTATCGCAGCGGATATCACCAGCTGCTCCGAGAGGCTGTCACTGGACAACACCGGTTGGCCGTGACAGCGCGATGAGGCGTACGTCGTTCTTGCTATGATGTTTGAGAGTTTTGCTGCTTTTCGATCAGACGATTTCCACACCTCTTTGTAATGTTATTGATATTTTTTTTTTTGGTTTTTGAGAGAATAAACGATTTGTTTTAGATTCAAGAAAGTTCAAATCTAAAATCATCCCTGCATTGTATAGCTTCTTTTTCGCTTTTGGTTCGCAGGGTTTTTTTTTTATTTGGATCATTTAAACATGATGTGACAGCATTTGGAATGAATAATAGATATATTTAGAATTTTTATAATAGTTGCATCAGTAATAATTTTTTGGGGGGTTACTTTTTCTCTCCTTTTTTATGGTAATAAACGAAGGGTAACACTTGAAATAAACAATGATGAATAAAAGAAATACATAATCTATCATGATTTGTGTTTTTATTGGATTATTGAAAATCTTTGGAAGGAATCAGAAACACATCTAAAACTCAAAACAGATTTTCTATAAATGTATCAATTTTTTGATACAGTTAAATCATATAGAATTGGACACAGCTGTATTCATCCAATCCTATTTACAAAATCTCCTAAAATCCCAAAATCCATAATCAAAGTTCATACTATTACACAACTAGCTCTGTTTGATCACATTTCAAGAAACATTTGCCTGCCAACTCCCTCCAAAACACAAACCACATTCATAATCGAATGCATTTTCGATATTAGTTTAATTCAGATTTCTTCTTCTCCAAAAATATCCAAATTGCATCTGCAACGATGTATGTTTTACCTACCGTGTCTTCCTCTTCTTCTTCGACTTTCTATTTCCACCGTCGTTTTGCTTTCCTTTGTGCATATCCACACCATGTTTCCGTTTCTTGCTGCTGCTCCGTTCCTGCTGGTCATATTCCGGCTCATCATCGTCGTCATCTTCATCGGGATTGTCACTCAACTGAGCATCTTCATCAGAGCTGAGAACCAAGTCCTCAACGATATCTTCATCCAAAGCCATATCTTCTGTGTGCTTAGTAGTACTACTCTTCTTGTTGACACTTTTCTGTTGCCTAATACACCAAACAAATATATTATATGTCCTTTTCCTTCATTTGAGAGAGAGAGAGAGAGATGTACTTGGAATAGTGATCAGAGAGCATAGCACTGGCATTTTCTTCCACGTCAGAATCATCTTGCTCATCATCGTCACTTGATATCTTGCTCCCGAACTTGGTTGAGTTATCTCCAATGAGCACACTGGCCAAAAATTGCATCTCTCATCATAGATACAAAAACCTCGAGATTCAGTAGAATAACACGAACAAAAGGTATATGTGATTAACCTGGATTCAGTCAAAGCGCCGCTCCTTTCCTGGGCTCTCTGGCGTAGTGCGGCAGCATACTGGGACAGGGGGCTAGTGTCTGAGTTTTTCAGGTCCTGGTAAAATTGGTGGAAAACAAGAAAACAGATAAACGAGATGAACATAGACTGATAGCCTATACAAAATGTTTCAGTTAATTAAATTATATATCAGCAAAACATAAATTAACAGGCTAAGCAACAATTTGCAGCCGAGGCTTAGCATGTGGGCAACAAATAGAGGATGCAACCGAGATCGAACAGGAAAATCTTTTGTAAGGGAAGGAAATGGGAGACCACATAAGTTCAAACCTCAAGGAAAGATTCTGCTGCAGTGTCATTTGGCAAGAGTGTGACTGCCGTTCGCTTCTTATTCACAAAATCGGAATTCGCATCAATCTGTGTCAGATGGCAGCACAGAGATTAGTCCAACCAGAACATTTAGCTTTTACAGCAAGAATAAATTTCTTTCTGCGTAATTTCTAGAACTATTCGTGTAGCCAAAGGAAAGACGACTGTTTATGTTTTATAGGAGAGATCATAAAGTTCAAAAATTATTTGATATTTGAAAATGCAAAATGGAAGAAGTGGTCTCAAGGGACGTATGGCAAACCTGGCGAGTGAGGCGCCTAATTTCTTTACGAAACCTATCAACCTTCGTGGACTTAGTGAAGTTTCGCAACCGGACACCAGGAATGAAAGACAATTCCAAGAACGCAATAGAGTAACTCCACTGAGCAAGATGCTCGGTGAGTTCCTCAACCACAGAGAAAACACAGGCCTCCTGAAATGCCCGGGTCTTCAAGGTGGATTTGCTAACCTGTTGCAGACAAATCCAGATTTCTCATTGAAGGCTGTATCACATCATGAAATATGGATGATAACCATTTTTATTACCTTTAGGATCGAGTTAAAATCAACAGCTTTGCCTACTCCCCCTGTAGGAGGTTTACGCAATTCTTTAAACTCTAGCGAGTCCAGCAGAAGTAGAGATACAGGAATAAATGAACCCGTTGATGCACTGATCCGGTTGAGCATTCTTACACAACGCAATCTAAGTGGGAAATAACAAGCTGAGGGTACTAAACGAGCTACCCCAGTTATGATCTGTGTCAAGGGATATGCAAGTGGTTTCAAATCAGCTTCGTTGCTATATGCACAAACAACTCCAGTCCATAGCTCCAGGCAATTTATAAACTTCCACTGATAAACCTTTCGAAAAATTTCCTGCAAGAGTGAACGATAGTTTCTGTGATCCGTGACAGGATGAAGAAAAATATAATTCATGTTCCCAATACCATACCTTATTTGAAGAACTGGAACGTGCTTCTTTCCCCTTCTCTTTCTTGGAAGGCTCATCCTTCCCTTTACTGTTATTTTTCTTTTTCGTTGGAGAAAAGAGTGCTTCCTTTAGTATCATTACTAACTGCCTAATGTAAACAAAAGCATGCTGATACGCAGCTGGAATGTCCACCCGAAGAAGTTCAGCAAAGCAATTACCAAGAAATTGGATATGCTGCAATTTTGTCGAATTAACAAAGTGGCAATTTAAGACATAGGCTTTATACATCCCTTTGATGCAATCTTCCAGACAGTCAGAGCCGAGGCGTATGCAACAGTCTCTCAGAAACAAAAAGGAGACAACCGGCAGTGCACCACTCCCGGTACCCCAGAAATGAAGCGCAACCTTAATGTACTTCCTCAAAAGAGCAGGAAAAGCAGCCAAAAATACAGACGAGTATCTCAGGCGCCTTAACATGAACGCAATCATTTCATTATCGGTCATTTGGTTCAACGTATGTAGAGCATTTCCAAGATATGACTTCACCAAGAGATTGTATTTCTTCCATCGCTTTGTAGCCATAAGTTCCTTAACCATCTCATCCTTTCCCCCAGAGGATGGGAATTTCAAGATACCTCGAAGAATGCCATCCATTTCATTCAAGACAAACAGCATTATCTTATTGAAAACACTGCTCGACATGGTGCTAAACTTTGCTGCAGGGTCGTCACCACTATCATCGCCATAATGGCAAGCACTCCGGAAAGCTTTCAGAATTGAGCGAACAGCAGCTAATTTTGACTTGGAACGGATTGCTTCGATCCAAGAATCAACCATTGCACCAGTTATCACATTTGTCGAAGGCTCTTCCTCCGTTGCAGATTCAGGATCACTATACTCCGCAACATCGTCATCAACTTCCTCTTCATCATCTTCATCTTCTGCATCAGTTCGAATATTATCCTAAAACAATCAAAACACAATCGTTCCAATTAGCAATTTCATCAAATAATCACATATCAGAAAGGAGCAGAATTTCCTCACTCACATCCAAATCCTCTTCATCGAAATCCAAAAGCTCCTTGTCATGTTCTTTCAAAAATTCATAGAATTCAGGATCCTGCATACAATAAACCATCACAAATTAAACCCTAGCACATCATATAACTAAGATATGCAACGAATTTCAAAACATTCAACAAATTAACCAAATTTTAATCAAAACATAAAAGAGGGGAAATGAGTGTACCTTCTCTTGAAGTTTTTTCAAGGTTCCAATGTGCTCTTTAGCTTCTTCCTTCTCCATTTTCACGCCGTTTTTCACCTCACTTTTCACTGTCAGCTTCTTAGCTGCAAAATACAAAATTCAACTCTTTCTGAGCAAAGGTAAAACTTCCACATTTTTAGGAAATAATGAAGCTTTAGCTTTGCTAATTCGGGTTAATGTATACAACAATTAAATCAAGGGAAAATGAGGAAATCAAACAAAATTACTGTACCTTTGTTTTTGGATCCCATTGCAGAGAAGAAGCAGGTGGGAAACGAAGCTATACAAAACCCTAGTTGTGATTTCAAACTTCAGAGGGTTTATCACTGTGATAACTGGGTCGGGTCGGGTTGGATTTCCGGATTGCGGGTTTCGTTTTGGATCTTATAGTTGGGCTTTACAATTTGGGTCTTTTAGTTTTTGAGCTAAAATTTTACTGCAGGAAATTTATGAGACACCTATTTTTTCTTTTTCCAATATTATAAGTTTACAAGCTTCTTAGGAATTTATGACAAGTTGTCGAAAAACTCATCAAGTTTTGGTCAATTTATGATCGATAAACCAACTTTCAAAAATAGTTAATTACATTTTCCACAATTGTCGAATGTTAAAAAATTTCAGCATCTTGCATATTTTAATTTATTATCATAGCACATACATGGTTAAAAAGTTAAATTAAAGTTGTGATTGACGAGCGTATTAAACAATGTCATTTTCCGACAGCCACATCGAACATAATTTTTCCTATCACCTACTCCACAAATGGTGCACAGTTCCTACTCCATACTCACATCAAAATAAAAAAATATTATAAATATGAGCACTTTTAATAAGTGATGGTGGGTCCATTTTATTTTGGTGGGGGTGTGGAGTAGGAATGATGGAGTAGGGGAATTTTTCCAAAATCTGACTAATGTGATAATTAAGAAAAAGATAGTATTATATGAATAGTTATATTTTTAAGTTGCATAATTAACCCGAATTCGACCAAAATATTTTCTTAATTTGTCGGATAATACGTAATATTCAATCTCGTATGCCAGTCTTGTTATTTAAGGAATAGTTGGGTTCTTTTCATATTTTCTTCTATTTTGGAAAGTTCTTATTGTTAAGAACAAAATAAACATAATTTTCATACTTAATATTTAAGACAACTATATATACGTGATATATTTCTAATTAAGTGAATATTATCCAGTTTGCGTCAATCGTCATACCCAAATTCATTTATTACGCAATAAATGCAAAAATATTAATGTGATTGTGTCATTGTCCATTGTGTGGGTAAACATCATTGTTTATCATTATATATCCAAACATCAAATTTGAATTTGGTGACTAATTACTTAGCTAATAGCTAATAATATCGATGCCAATTGAAATTTGTCGGCTAATCCAAAGATTGGTAACCATCACTTTTAACAAATCTTAATTATTTTTGTTTTATCAATTGTATATTTGTTTCTAATATTTTTTTCAATTATAGACTATACTTTGTACAAAGACATGTCGACTTTTCCACGTAAGTTTATTAAACAAGGGATTGCTCAATTTAGTCTCTAGTTATTTTAGGTCAATTCATTTTTTGATGATATAAAACCAATTTAATAGTATTAAGTGATATAACACCATGCATAGTAGAGGAGTAGTATTATATATTGTGAAACTACTCACAACCACCCCACTAAGTAACTTTTGGTTTATGTTCCTCCACGTTGAAATTAATACTAATAAAATCAATTTTATGACGTATTCATGCGTCATCTCATTTACTATTAATTAATCTATTAAATTGATAGTTAGCATTTACTAATCTATAAAAAAGTAAAAATTACCCTGGATGATTGCTTATCCAAGTAACGGATGTTTCGTAACACAATTAGATTTGTATATAAAAAATAATATATTAAAATACCCCATCCAAAATAAAACACATTTTAAATAGAGTGATGCTAAATGGCCATAATGTGGCCGGCCATAAAGAGTTAATTTAGTCCATTTACATGTATAAAAAAATTAGAATTACCGATATAAACTTATATGTGTGTGAATGGACTTGTGAGTTGATACTTATCTTTGAATTCCATTACGTAAAACACATTAATATCACGAATTACTGTATACGTTGAGCAACAATCAAGAAATGACAATAGTAATAAGTTGAGCAAAAACTACGAAAGAGCAACACTAACATGTTGAGCAATATATAATGAAGATGATATAAAAGTAAAATCAAGTAGTATTAAACCAAAAATTTGAAAAAAAATCAATTTTTTTTGTTATTTAATTAATTTATGGTTGGCCATAATGTGGCCGCATAGCATTATTCTTAAATATTCCCTCCATTCCATAGTAATTGAGGCGTTTTTTTCGGCACGGAGATTAAGAAAAATTGTGTTAGATTAGTTAAGTAAAGGGAGAATAAAGTGGAAAATGAAAAAAATAGAGAGATGAAGAGAGAAAAAAATTAGAGATAGTAAAGTAGGTTTGGAAAAATGTATTGACTTTTACTAAGAAGGGATATGACTCTATTACTATGGAACGTACCACAATGGCAAAATGACTATATTACTACGGAACGGAGGGAGTAATAAATATTATTTATTTTATTTTATTTACTTATCAAACAAAATAAAATTATCTTAAACCTTATTTGCCCACAATCATACCAATTCAAATAGTTTTCGAACATAAAACCGTGGGTTTGACTTTAATATTGCGGCGCAAATGTCGGTTTTAAAAAAACAATCATGTGAGAATATAGATAAATAAATAAATGTAGTATTTTCCTAGAGTAGTGGTGTTAGGTGCAATGAAAATTTGGCCACACGCACAACACCTAATTCTTTTTTACTAGCTGTATTTTCTAATTTAACAATAAATAGTTTGAATGCTTATAGAAAAATTCAAAGTTTAAAACCCAGTAAATAAACAACCTTATAATGTTGTGTGTCTTGTAATTGATTACTTTTAGTACTTCACTTTAATTTAATTCATATTCTAAGCCACCAATGATTAAATTGTACACTGATGTCATTTATGAAATGGAAAAATGCTACTCTTTCTAATGAATAATCCTTCATGGATTAAATATGTTTTGAAAATTCACAATTTTCTTCTTCAAATTTTTCCTCCCATTTGACTCTCTATATTGGCAATATAGTCTAAGAGAAACGTGGACTGTTAGATAGAAAGCATTTTTAGCATTAAAATAAATACAACGTAGAGGAAATGTCAGAGGAATTTTATTTATCAAATAAAATTAATAATAATATTTTTTTCATCAGGAAAAGTCTATTAGTTGCAATTTCAATATGTGCTTTGCATGGATTAAAATTTTACCAATATGTTATGTTGCATTGAATTCTTTAAAATAAAGTTTGTTAGCAAACCGGACAAGCTATACTTAGGTTACATTCGAATTTTAGTTATAATGTTTCAAAATAATGTTGGTGATTATAGTTCATGATTGATTCATAACACCAAACATAATTAAAAATATGCATTTAATTTGAATATGATTTGAGATCCGAATTTCAACCTATTTCATTGTGTGCATACAACATGGAGTAGTAAATATAACAATAGTTCATAATAAATCGCAATGAATTTTTTAAAAGTTAGCATATCAACAAAGGCAAACATTCTATCCAAAACTATCACTATCTAAAATAAAAAAAATTAAAACAAATGAACAACGATAATATATTCATTATCCTATCCCCCAACGTAATTTATTAATAAAATATATTTAGGCCATCTACATCCGTGTCTCAATACCGTCTCTTAACCGTTTCATCCCTTCACTATTCATGGGCTCACTGCACTTTTTACCCCATCTCTTAACTAAGAGACAACACCTACATTTATCATCTCTTAACCATCTCATCCATTAACTATTCATTCAATTTCATTTTTTATTTTTATTTCCAACAAATTCAATTAATAAAAACACACTCCATTAAATAAAAGAAAATTACAATTTAAAATCCCATAAAAAACATATAATTAAAATCCTTAGAAAATTAAAAAAACACATAATTAAAATCATAAGAAAATTAAAAAAACACATAATTTAAAATACTAGACATTAAAAATTGCACCATTAAATTATAAAAACTACTCCGCCGGAGAATCATCCCCCGAAGGCAGTGGCGGTGCCCTCAAGCTAGGTGGAGGCGGAATACCAAGTTGATTTGTCAGATACTCAATGCCGGCAAGATGGGCTTGATATTGGGGAGGCGTCATGCGGGAAGTGTCAGCCATCGTGGCGGTGAAGTACATGGACACCAGGGAGGACGGCGGCCCTTGGGAGCCCGTCTGGCTTGATTCGCCTCGGCCCATCCCTCTCCCTCTAGCCACCTTTGCCGCCTTGTTCCCTTGCGGCCGACGTCGTGTACTGGAGGAGCCCCCTGCATCGGATGTCGGAAACTCAACCTCTTGTGAGGCGTTGGCTTCCCCACCCTCACTAGACGAGTATTGGTCACTAGTTGTATGCTTCGTGCGTTGCGAGCTCGATCCCGTGGAGGAATCGACACCGCCAGTCCACCTATTAAGATGTTTGACCGCCTCCCAAACATCGGGAAATTTGAAATCTTTGCAAGTGTCGGATTTGAAGATTCGCAAAGCCGCTCTCAAAATGTCGGGTCCACTGGTTCCGCTTTGGTATTGCTCCTCTTCCCTCTTGTAGATCCCACAAAATCTTTTGACATCTATGTCGGCTCGCTCAAAATGAGAGTGAAGCATCTTCAGGTTGCGGCAGAAAGCCCCCCTCGGCTTATTTGTGTTGTATACGACGGTGACCTTATCCCAAAAAATATTGCGGTTTTGTTGATTCCCGAGGATGGGATCGTTTGACGTACTGATCCAAGCGTCGAACTGAGCCATCGTCTCCGCTTCTGTGTATGGATGACGGCCGCCGTCGTCTCCGTCCGGAGTGGGTTCCTTCGGAATATCCTCCCTAATTTTGGATAATCCCTGCGTTTGTGAGCTCCTCAGACCCAAGGGAGGGGGAGGACGATAGTATGCATCAACTAGAAAAGATGGTGTTTGGTATGCCAGCGTCGCCGAGCCTTGGGTGCTCGGCCACGAACCGAAAGCACCCAAAACATTGTGTTTGCCCCCCAAATCGGCAAACGCGTTCAAGTCATAGCCACTGCCCTCGTCGCCGGAGTTTCAGGCACCGAACATTTTTGCAGAAATTGGAGAGGAAAGAGAGATGGTGTTTGTGAGAGTGTAGTGTTTGTGCGTGGAAAAAATGGTGGGGGAATTGTGTGTGTAGTGTTATTTATAGATGAATGTGGGGAAAAAAATTAAAAAAGGGTTAAAAAAACAGGCAGAAAAAACGGTAATTTTTTATTTTTTTATTTTTAATTCAGAATTTAAAAAATTTAAAAATATCAAAAAATCGACGCCCACTCGTGCGTGGCGTCACGCCGCTCGCTAGAGCTCGCCATGTGGCGCTGGGGCGTGGCGGGCTGTCTCGCCATCCCTCCCCCCCACGAGCTAAGTGACGAGACGGAGCATCTGCAGCGGCGTCTCGCTACGGGCTCGTCTCGACGGGACGAGATCGAGCCCGCAGCGAGACGCCGCTGCGGATGCTCTTAGTGATGCACAAATTAAACTAAAAAAAAAAAAAAGAATTTCCAACTTTTGTTGATCTTAACATTGTAAGACATACCATACCTTTCTTGCAAATCTAATTTCAACCACAAGATTTATTTAAATGTATTGCGCTTACAAAATTTATGCAAGTGATGAGAATTATGCTGGATTTTATGATCTAAATGAGTGCTGCATAAAATGAGGGGTAAAAGCAAAAAAATAGAGGCCGTTGACGTGTGGCTCACCAAACACCCCACCTACCCCCGGCGGCTTAACTCCTTTCACTTACCACACCCTCCCGCCGTTAACTCTTGACGCCGTCAGCAACACCCGCACCCCCACCTAAAACCTCCCCACACACTATAAATCCCCTCGCCTCCTCCTTCAAAGCTCTTCAATTAACCACCATCTCCCGCCATCTCCACCGCCGCAGAAAATCCCCAAATTAAAAATGGATCTCCTCCTCCTGGAGAAGGCCCTGATCGGCCTCTTCTCCGCCATCGTCGTCGCCGCCGTGGTCTCCAAGCTGCGGGGGAAGAAGTTCAAGCTCCCACCGGGGCCGATGCCGGTCCCAATCTTCGGCAACTGGCTCCAGGTCGGCGACGACCTCAACCACCGCAACCTCACCGACTACGCGAAGCGCTTCGGCGACATCTTCCTCCTCCGCATGGGGCAGCGCAACCTCGCCGTCGTCTCGTCGCCGGATCTGGCGAAGGAGGTGCTCCACACGCAGGGGGTCGAGTTCGGGTCCCGCACGCGCAACGTCGTGTTCGACATCTTCACCGGTAAAGGACAGGACATGGTGTTCACCGTCTACGGCGAGCACTGGCGGAAGATGCGGCGGATCATGACGGTGCCGTTCTTCACCAACAAGGTGGTGCAGCAGTACCGCCAGGGGTGGGAGGCGGAGGCCGCGGCTGTCGTGGACGATGTGAAGAAGATGCCGGAGTCGGCAACGACGGGGATCGTGCTGAGGAGGCGGCTGCAGCTCATGATGTACAACAACATGTACCGGATCATGTTCGATCGGAGGTTCGAGAGCGAGGAGGATCCTCTGTTTGTCAAATTAAAGGCATTGAATGGGGAGAGGAGCCGATTGGCGCAGAGCTTCGAGTACAACTATGGCGATTTCATCCCGATTTTGAGGCCGTTCCTCAGAGGCTACCTCAAGCTGTGCCAGCAGGTCAAGGAGAGGAGGCTGCAGTTGTTCAAGGATTACTTCGTTGATGAGAGGAAGTAAGTTAATTTAATTGAACACACGATTCGTCCTTCTAAATTTCAATTATCTGAATTCATTGTGTTTTAATTGAACTGGATTAACTTTAAGCTGATTTATGTGACTCTGCCTCTTTTCATGGATTTGGAATAGAATGTGACTTGGGGCCGAGTTATATATGCAAATATCAAGAAAATCCTTTCTTTTCTTTTCCTTTTTTTTCACTTGCTGGAAATAGAGGATACAAATCAGTGTTTTTTTTTTGTGTACACAGGAAACTCGTGAGCACGAAGCCAGGCGACAATGGCCTAAAATGCGCGATCGATCACATGCTTGAAGCCCAGCAGAAGGGAGAGATCAACGAGGACAATGTCCTTTACATTGTTGAGAATATTAATGTTGCTGGTATGTTTCCCTCGTTATAAGTTTATGTCAGTTGATGCTTTTCGATCTATAATAATGTCTATTAATCTCATTTCTTGAATGATCAAATTTAGGCCTACGTTTGTGGAATGCTAATACTCATAGCATAGCAAGATTTAGCTTATAAGTCTATTATTGATCCACTTTTCAAGCAATGAAGTGAGAGAAAGTCCAAATTTTATTCCTGGGAGAGTTCTATCAAATTAGATATATTGTTTTAAATTGTGACATTATTGTGGTAGGTGTGACAGTTTTTCACACAGTTCCTAACTCCCAAAGTTTGGTTTAGTTAATGGTAGTTCACAGTCCACGCCACATATCCTAACCTCCTTACCTAACTCCTCTAAGTTAGGTTTTATTTTACCCACCAACCACCAGACTATAACATAAAAAGTGTTTTGAATTTAGTTGTGAAATGTCACATTGTAGATTAATGCTAAGTTAATAACAATACTTGCATTCATTGCAGCAATTGAGACAACTCTATGGTCGATTGAGTGGGGCATTGCTGAGCTAGTGAACCACCCTGAGATCCAGAGAAAACTCCGTCATGAGCTCGACACGGTGCTTGGCCCAGGAGTCCAAATCACAGAGCCCGACACCACCAAGCTCCCGTACCTCCAGGCCGTGATCAAGGAAACCCTCCGTCTCCGGATGGCCATCCCGCTCCTCGTGCCCCACATGAACCTCCACGACGCGAAGCTCGGCGGCTTCGACATCCCGGCCGAGAGCAAGATCCTGGTCAACGCGTGGTGGCTCGCCAACAACCCCGACCACTGGAAAAACCCGGAAGAGTTCAGGCCCGAGAGGTTCTTGGAGGAGGAGGCGAAGGTCGAGGCCAACGGCAACGACTTCAGGTACCTCCCGTTCGGGGTCGGGCGGAGGAGCTGCCCCGGGATCATCCTCGCGCTGCCTATCCTCGGCATCACGATAGGCCGCCTTGTGCAGAACTTCGAGTTGCTGCCTCCCCCGGGGCAGTCGAAGATCGACACGTCGGAGAAGGGCGGGCAGTTCAGCCTCCACATTTTGAAGCACTCCACCATTGTCATGAAGCCGAGATCGTTTTGAATAAACTTTTAAAAAAAAAGGCTTTCTTTCAACATATCTTGATTGGTGTAACAAAGTATATTCACGTGATGTTGTAATATTAATGTTCGTAGTGTTACTAAAACTTTTGATTTGTCAACAAAAAAATGCAATGTTCTTTAAATCGTAGATACTATAAAACAAGATAAGATTAACAATATAATGATAGATACCACAAAATTATAGTATTAATTCAGAAATAATGAAGGAATCAAAGTCTAATAAACCTTGGACTTGTTACTCTAGAAATCAACCCATGAAGTTCGGACCTGGCCCATTTTGATGTTTTTCAATCTATCGGCTGTCTTTCTTTATATATAGACGACATTGTTTAATGATATTCACATAGTATGATTTTGTGGTTGTCATATCATATACTCTAGTTTTAATTTTGTTATGGGGATGATTATAAACAAATCCACGCTTCATGAAATTTGATCTGATTTTAAAATTACGTAACATATCAAAATTTGATTAAATTAAATGATTTTTCGAATAATTTTCCAAAGATATATAATGTGGCATTTAATTTTGTCTGGCTCAAGTCTAGGCCGATGATATTGATGAGTTTAGGCTTGGCCCAGTTAATCCGTTTGTTATAGGTCATTAGCCCATAATGAGAAGCTGTATTGAATATGTAATGGCATAATTCTGGTATTTCTGGATATTGGAGAGCCCACCTATATTATTTAATTTTCATATAAGTTTCATTAAATACAATGTCACAGATTTTCCGTAAGTTTTTATTTTCTGCTTTTCAATGTTATTATAAGTTATTGGATGTATGCGAAATAATATTAACTTTTATGATCAACTTTCTCATGATGTGCTACTTATATAATACTAATAAAAAGAATAACTGTCTCTAGCTAAATTCATTTTGACTGTACGCCTTTATATTCACAGTTCATATAATTAATTTTTTCTGTAATAATGTAACACAATATCAAGATATTTTAAATAATTTAAACTAAAAATTCAATTAACATTTTTAATTTTAAATTTACAATTTTTAGTTTTTTACAATGAAAAATAACCGTATCCATTGACGAATCCAAAAATTAAAACAAGTCGGTTCTAATTTTTTTTTCAAAAAATTAACTTGTAAAATATTCTAATTTACATATAAAATCTTTACAAAATTGAAAAAAAACTAGTACTGTATATAATTTTTTCTCATGTGACACCATATCCCAAAACTTTAAGATACTTTTTATTAATCAACAAAAATTTTAATTTTACCATTCTAAAAGTACAAAATTTATAATTTATTTTATTATTTATATTAATGAAAATTTTACCTTCAACGATCCTAATTAACATAATATAATACTATGTATATACCAGCACTCACAAGCAATTAAATAACAAATAGAAAAACAAAGAATATGCAACCTAATACTCCCCCATTTTACATTATGATAGTCATTTCATTTTCTAAATTCATTTTAAAAAATAATTATAAATAGTTAGAGACTTAGAGTGAAAAAGAATAAAGTAAGAGAGAGAATACTGTAGGAAAGAGTTTTATCTATAATATTTTATCATTTATTTACTGTTTATCCACTTTAACTATCTATATATTTTTCCAAAATAAGTACAAGAAATGAATGACAAGACTATTATGGAATGGAGGAAGTATAATATGCTTAATAAATACAGTTGAATGTTATGATAAAATAGAAAAGTAATGGCTACTGTGAATAAAAGTCGATTCAAAGAGTACTAATTAGATAAAGCCAAAAACCTAAACAGTTCATATATCTTCTTCATTTAGTTATGGTGGCGTCCCTATAAGGCTGTAATCTCCAATGGTTTTAAGGCCACCCGCAACGCGTCACACGGGTGGCTCGTATCCCGTCACGCCGGTGATGGTTTTAAGGCCACCCGCAACGTGTCACGAGGGTGGATCGTATCCCGTCACGCCGGGACGAGACGGGGCGAGACGCGTTGCAGCGTCCCGTCTCGTCCCCAACCCGCCGAGACACCCGTCCCACCGAGACGGATGGCGAGCCGTCTCGACACGCGCCCGCGCGACGTGGCGCGCTCCGGCGCCATGCGTGACGCCCACTCGCCGGCCCGCGAGTGAGCTTCGTCACGCTGACGCAATAAATCATTTTTTTAAAAATTCAAATTTAATAAAAAAATCAAAACGGTAATATTATCGTTTTCGACAGTTTTTTATTTTATTTTTTTTACTCTATAAATACTCATATTTCATCCTCATTTCACACACAAATACACATCTATTCTTCCCTAATCATCTTCATTTCCTCTCCAATTTTCATCTAACCTCTTATCACAAAATGTCCGGCGAAGGAAACTCTGGCGGTGGCGGGTTTGACATCAACGCGTTCGGCGACTGGGGGGCATGTACAACGTCTTGGGTGGTGGTTCCGGTTCGTCGACGCAGGGCACCCAGGGTCGTCGACGCCGGCGGGGTACCAACCACCTCATTTTGATGTGGATGCATACGCCCGTCCCTCCGCCCCGAGGTATTCGCAGGGATTATCCCAAATTAATGAGGATTATCCGAATGTACCCACTCCGGAAGGAGGCCGAGGCGGTGGAAGCTCTAGGGCATTCGACGCCGTGGAGGAAGAGGCGGAGGCGGCCAAGGAGGAGGAGGATCTAGGCCGACATCCGTACAGCCTCAAGGACACGATGGATGTGTACAACGCCTGGATAAGCGTCTCGTACGATCCCATCGTCGGGAACTAACAATCCCGAAAGTGTTTCTGGGAAAAGGTCACCGATGCCTACCACGAGATTAAGCCGAAGGGGTCCCGCCGCCGCATATTTAAGATGCTTCAGGCTCACTTTGACCGAGTCGACAGAGAGGTCAAAAAATTCTGCGCCATCTACAAGAATGAAGCGGCTCATTACCAAAGCGGAGCCACAGGAGCCGACATTCTGAGGTCGGCTTTGCGAGTCTACTTCGAGGACACCGACAAATAATTCAACATGTCGATGTTTGGGAGGTCGTCAAAGACGAGGAAAGGTGGGTCGGCGGTGTCCGGTCCAGCTAGGTTTAGACCTCGAAGTGGACGAAGCACACGGCGGGTGGCCAATACTTATCTAGTGGGGGCGGTTCGAGCAGCACCGCACAACAGGCTGCCTCGCAAGAGGTTGAGGGCACGACAGACGATGCCGGGGGGTCCTCCCTGAGCGTCGTCGGCCGCAAGGGACCAAGGCGGCTAGAGGGAGGAGGGGCCGAGGCGAATCAAGCCAGGCAGGCTCGGGCTCAGGCTCAGGCTCGGGGGCACCCTCGAACTCCCTATGTCCATGTACATGACCGTCATAATGGCGGACACTTCCCGCATGACGCATCCCCAATACCAAGCCTATCTTGCCGGAATTGAGTATATGGCAAGACAACTTGGTATTCCGCATTCAGGTAGTGCACTGCCACCGCCTTCGGGGGATGATTCGCCGGCGGAGTAGTTTTTATAATTTCAATAAAATTGTATTTTAAATTATGTATTTTTAATTTTTTTAGGATTTTAATTATGTATTTTTTTTTTATGTTTTTGAATTTTATGTTGTAATTTTATTTTATTTAATAAAGTGTGTTTTTATTAATTGAATTTCTTGGAAATAAAAATAAAAAATGAAATTGAATTAATAGTAATTTAAGAGATGGTTAAGAGACGGATAAGAGATGGAGGGTTGCAGGTTCTGTCCCTTAGTTAAGAGATGGAGTGAAAAGTACAGTGGGGCCCATGAATAGTTAAGGGATGAGAAGGTTAAGGGACAGCGTTGCAGATGGCCTAATAGTTCGGCACCGACCAAGCCCTCGCTGGATTCGTCAATGACAGTATATTTCTCATAAATAGGTGAAAACAAATTAATTAAGAGAATATGACATGATTTCATTTCGCTGATTTTAAGTTTTGTTAGTAGGTCAACTATTATATGGCATGCTCTTTAATACTTCCTCCTCCATAGTACTAATTTTTCCATAGTACTAATTTTTCCATTTTAAACATTTCATAATAGTGGAGTCATTTCTCTTTTTAGTAAAACTTAACATATTTTCTCACTCTTACTTTTTCCTATTTCTTACTTTATTATATTACATAATTTAATGCATTACACACATTTTTCTTCTAGAAAATATATTTCTACTACTATGTGCTTCTTGTCTACTTTTCATGCTTTATGACATTATTATGAGAATCTAACTTACAAATTCAATTTTGGGTATTGATAGACCTCAAAAAAAATCTTTCATTTAAAATTTAGGACACAAAGAAACTCTTCGCTCGTGTCAAACAACTGAGTAGCAAATATGACAAGTGAAGAACGTTCATTTCTAATTTAGAACACAACAAAGAAGATCACCTCTCGTGTCAAAAGGCTGATAGTAAAATAGGACATCGAAGGACGTTCATTTTTAATTCAGGATACGGTAAAATTTTTAATTTAGGACAGTATAAAAAGTTGTTTCTCATGTCATAAGAATAAGACCGAGTAGTAAAACATATTAATCAAAGAATGTTCGTTTTTAATTTAGGATATATCAAAAAGATCATTTTCTCATGTCAAAAACTGTGTAGCAAAATATAGTTAGCGAATAATATTGATGCTTTAAAATCTTAGTAAAATATGGCAAGCAAAGAACGCACGCGAACCTAAACTCCAAAGGATTGGAGCCTCCACACAACATATTTAACAGAATTTTTAGATCCTTATGAACCTTACAGAAGAACCGATCGACCTCCGACCGCACCTGGACCATGGACCATCGTGCAAGAAAAAAGATACAAGATGCCATCTCAACTAATAAAACTAAAACAAAAAATTAAAATAAGACAACATAAACCAACGGATTATAGCGCAGTTGGTAGCACCGAGATATGGTGACCTTAAGGTTATAAGTTCAAACTCACTATGCTGCCACCCATATCTATATATAAACACACTTTCACAACATGACCATCAAACATCACCACCACCAGTACCTCCCAAAAAAAATGTATCTCATCCTCCTCTCTGCCGCCGCGGCAGTCCTTCTCCTCGCCTTCCCCCGGCCCCTTTTCCCTCCCCATCTTCGGTAGCTGGGTCCAGCATCTCCCGGCGACCTCTTCCTCGTCCGCATGGGCAGCCTCCCCATCTCCGTCGTCTCCCTCGGCGGAGGCTGGAGC
This sequence comes from Salvia splendens, assembly GCF_004379255.2. Taxonomy (NCBI): domain Eukaryota; kingdom Viridiplantae; phylum Streptophyta; class Magnoliopsida; order Lamiales; family Lamiaceae; genus Salvia; species Salvia splendens. The sequence goes on along the minus strand of NC_056053.1, from coordinate 25,166,806 downwards.
TCATGGTGTACAACAATGTGTATAAGATGATGTTTGATGAGAGGTATGTGAGTGTGAATGCGGATAGGAGTAGCCGTTGGGGCAGAGTTTAGAGTATAATTTTGGGGATTTTATACCCCTATATATGTTGAGGTGGGTATTTGAAGGAGGTGACAAGGATACTTTTCTTCAAGTTTCTTATCTTGTTTTCATTTTTACGACTTGTGATGAGTTGGTCTACATCGATTGATATTAAGTAAATCTGGTTGTTTGACCTGACCAACTGGGGAGGGTGGTGTGTGTTTTGTCTTCTAATCTTCATGTTTGTTCATATGAGGTTAGTGTTTTATTCTCTAATTTGATATGTACAATACAATTTGTGTTGTTTGTTGTGAATCTCAATCTAGATCTCCATTAATAGTTGAACTATATCACAATATAGCAAGTAAATCTGGTCGTCTGATTTAGACTAGAATTCATGTATTTGTTGGGGTGAATGAATGCAAGCAACTATTTGGTCTAGAATGATGAATACATAAACTGATGGTTTGGCGAATTTTTGATGGTGATGAATGCAGGAAAATGCAGATCACGACACAGAGATTTACGTGGTTCGATTTACTGAGGTAAATCTACGTCCACGGGAAGAAAAGAGGGCAGAGTTGTATTGCTTGATCTGTTTTCTACAGCTTACAATACAGACTTGCTATATGATCTTTTATGTCTAGAGAGCTTAACCTTTCTTTATCTGATCTGAGTTCTATTTATACATTGAACTAAGATCGTGGCTTGCATCACCACTAATGATGGTTGTGAATGTCGTGGAGGTCATGGAGATCCTGCATGGGTCCACTATCCTGCATGAGATCCTGCATGAGTCCACTATCTCTGTGCTTGATCCACTATCCTGCATGTGATCCTGCATGAGTTGACTATCTTCCAGTTCGGTCGAATACTGAGACCGAACTTCTGAACTATTGCCGAGCAGCTTTTGCCGATCTGAGAGTAGAGCTTGATTGGTCGGCTTTTACCGAGCTGTAGGCTGGGGCCGAACTCTTTGGTAATGCCGAACTGATACTCTTCCTTGGGCTTTGGGTGATGGGCCGTCACTGCTATTGGGCTTGTTTAGTACGTACTCCATCACTACCCCCCCCGAAAAGCGAAGTGAATCACTTCGGCGAGGCGAGTCACTTCGGCATTTTGGATAATGGTACGGGGGAGGCTGACGTCAGGGGACGTGCCTTGCGCGTGCCTGCATTAAATGCGACAGTAAAATCCGGCCGTTGAATCCTAAAAAGGTGGGATTCGAAACGGTGCGATGATTTTGAAATCTTCTCCGAATCTGATAAATACGCCCTTTCTTCATCCTTTGAATACTTTTGCTATTGCTTCTTCTGCACTCTGTCTCTTTTGCGTAAAAATTTCCTTCCGTTTTCAAGAATTTCTTCAGAATTTCTTCAGATTTTGCAAAGAGTAAGAACCATGTCTTCTTCTTCTTCTTCTGAGTTAGGTAGCGGTAGGAAAGGGGGCAAGGGGTCTTCTAGCCGGAAAGAGTCCGGGGAGAAGACTGTAGAATACTTTCACAGCGTCTTGAGTAAGGACACCGTGATATCTCTACACGAAAAATATCTTCTTCCCGGGGGGAAGGCGGTGGTTCCCGACAATGATCATAGGGCTAGCGACCCGCCGGAGGGTTATGCCACCGTTTACGAAGCCTGCTTAGAATGCGGGCTTCGTTTCCCTCTTCCCCCACCTTTTGTAGAGCTTCTTGATTTTTTTCAACTCCCTTTAGGTCAGGTGACTCCGAATTCTTGGAGGCACTTGTCGGCTTTTGCCGCCGAACTCCGTAGGCTAGATAAGGATCTGTCTCTGCGGGCAATCCTTAATTTTTTCCAGTTTAAAAGGAAGGGATCTTGGTTTTACTTGATCCCCTTACAGCCTTTTAGGGCCTTCTGCAAAACCAAGTGGCCGAAATGGCAAAACCGTTTCTTTTTTTATAATAGGACTTCGGCTCCGGGCTTTCCTTGGAGAGGGCCGAAGTCCGTGATCCCCCATCCTCGGTTAGAACCGTTGGCCGAGCTCGAGGGCGAGCTCAATAAGATTCCTATGATTAGGAAACAATACTCGGAAACTGAGCTCGTCAAGGGCGACCTCGTGTTCAATATCTCGTCTTCGGACGAAGAAACTGAGGGTGAGGATTTCTTTTTTATGCCTTACTGCTTTAGCGGCGAAAACTAACCTTGTTTCCTTGTTTTTCGGTAGTGAACATATTGAATAAGCTGAGCCGCAAATCTTCGGAGTCCAAGGAGCCGGAGAGGCCGAAAACCACCAGCTCGGCGTCTGATGCCGAGAGGACTCCGAAGAGGCAAAAAACCTCTTCGGATCCGAAGAAGCCGGAGTCGACTTCGGCAAAGGGGAAGGGGAAGGCCCAGAAGCCCCCAAGAGCGTCGGAGAGAGACATCGTCATGGGGCCCCCTTCGGAAAATGTCTGTGAGCCTTTTGCATGGCCCACGGACTTCGCCGAGGTGAATTGTCTTCTTGATTCTTTGGCTTTGCTTCTTTCCTGTATTTTTGGTGCCCTCTGTTGACTTTTTTCTTTATCCATTTTCAGAGGAACGATATGCTCTCCAAGCTCGTCGCCGTTGAACTCTCCAAAGCGTCCAACGACTATGCTGAGATGCAGAGGAAGTTGGCGGCTGCTTGTCACCGGGCCGAGCAGGCTGAGGCAAACTTTGAGAAAGCCAGAGCTGCTAGGATTTCGGCCCAGGATGAAGCTCAGTTTGCCAAAAACCAGCTCGTCATCCAGCGAGAGCAGACGAAACGGAGGGATGCTGCCGCCGTGGTTGCCCAAGGGGAGGTTCTCCGTGCTTTCGCGGAGAAACTCTTTCTGAGCAACCAATTTTCAGCCTTTGTCGGTGATCTGCTGAAACTGATGACCGATAAAGCCGAGCAGGGTCCCGAAGTCATCCTGCCGCTGTACGGCCGAGAGATAGCAGCTCGGCTTCAGAGTCTGCCGGTGCTTGAGGAGCTCGCTTCGTCCTCGGTCCTGCTTTCTGCGGACCGAGTCCGGAGTTGCCGAGCTGACCGGGACGAGAACCTGGAGGCTATCTTTGCCTCCATAGGGTCAGTTTCACCCGCTCCAATTTTCCATGGAGAGGGTGAGACCGAGCAGCATGAGCGGCAGACCGGCGATGAGCAGGCCGAGCAGGAGGCGCAGCAGATCGGCTACGGTGGCGCTGAGCAGGCTGGGGAGAGCAGGGAGGCCGAGGCTGGAGCTGAAGCAGACAAGGAGAAGGAAGTTGAACCTCACCGAGAAGGCGGAGACGAAGCTGGCGGAGTATGATTTCGTCTCCCTTCTCTTAGTTTAGTTTCTTCCTTCTTGTAAAACGGCCTTGAAGCCCTTGTGTAGAAAAATTTTTTTCTTATGAATGAAAAAATTCTTCTTTCTACTCTTGTGTCTTCGTATAACCTTTCGTACTCTCTTTTACTCCTGTTGTGGTTTACTACCTGCTCAGTAATCTGAAATGCCGAACTGACATAGCTGCTTTATATTCTGAACTCTTAAGGAGCTGGAGGTACTTCACTGGAAGCGGCTGTACTCTTCGGCTTTAGACGAAGCTGAGAAAAGAGCCATAGCTGACCAGGTGAAGAATGACGAACTCTTGGCTCGTTCAGTGAAGCTGGAGGCCGACAATAAGGACTTAGAGTCCGAAAAGAAAGATCTGGAGGCCGAGCTGAATACCGCCGTCGCTGAGAGGACTGCGTATGAGGATTTCATCTGCAGGCGCGGGGGAATGACCATCTCTGAAGTTCAGGAACGAGTTGACGAACTGTGGGAGGAATATCATGTACTCCGGAGGAACAATGCGCTGGAGAGCTCGGCTTGCCAACAAGTCGTGAAATCATTGCGGCGCTGGGCTTCTCGGTACGACATCATTCTTTCCCGGCGTCCCTCAATCGAGAGATTCCTTAGGCATTTCCCGTCAACAGATGGTCACACTCCAGCTCAAACCCCTGATTCACTTGCTCAAAACCTTACTCCAAGTCAGCAACGAACTCAGGAACAGCCGGAAACGTCAAGACGAGAACTGACTCAGGAGCAACCGGAAACGTCAAGACAAGGACGGACTGAAGTTCGTAGAGGAGCTGTGATTATGAGTGAGCAAGATCAACAAATGCTTCGTGAAGAGACTCTTCGCCGCCGAGGTGCTAGAGCTTCTCGGGCTCAGGGAAGAGGCGGTAGGTCGATTAGAGCATCTCGTCGACCTGCTTATTCTTCAGCTGCCGAGAACGCCCGAACTCGGCTTCACGAGGATTTTGTGAATAGATGGCTCAACTTTAGCAACCAGGGACAGTAGAATAGTCCTTTGTAATAGCGTAACGCCTTCTCGTAGGGCAGCGGAGTTGTATGCCGAACAAGTTTTAATAAATGAAATCTTCATTTCGCTTCTATCACTGCGTATTTACAGCTCAGCGAAAAAATTTCATCGTGCTCGTCCTCGGTCTTATGAAGTAAACTTCTTTGACCGGACTCGTCCTCGGTCTTATGAAGTAAGCTTCTTTGACCGGACTCGTCTTTGGTCTTATGAAGTAAACTTCTTTGACCGGACTTAGTCCTCGGTCTTATGAAATAAACTTTTTTGACCGGACTCGTCTTTGGTCTTATGAAGTAAACTTCTTTGACCGGACTCGTCTTTGGTCTTATGAAGTAAATTTCTTTGACCGGACTAAGCTTGTGTCCTAATTTGGCGAGTTTTATCACTCGGATCGGACTTTCCCTTGTCCTAATTTGGCGAGTTTTATCGCGTGGATCGGACTTTACCTTGTCCTAATTCGGCGAGTTTTATCGCGTGGATCGGACTTTCCCTTGTCCTAATTCGGCGAGTTTTATCGCGTGGATCGGACTTTCCCTTTGTTGCAGTTCGTTTCAGACGAACTGCTTGTTTCTTAAGCCGAATTGTGGTCTTGTATCCTCTTTAGAAGCTTGGACTCACAATCGTTGGCTTATTGTTGCAGTTCGTTTCAGACGAACTGCTTGTTTTTTAAGCTGAATTGTGGTCTTGTATCCTCCTTAGAAGCTTGGACTCACAATCGTTGGCTTATATATGTTCTAAAAAGGGGATCAGCCTTTGAAGAACAAGATACCTCAGTAACATTTGTAAGAGACGACACGCACATAGACAGACAAAACACACCTAGACAAACAAGACGCACATAAACGAACGAGACGCACATAGACAAACAAAAAGCACATAGACAAAGTAAAAAAACAAAGAAAACATATACCTCTAGGACCGAACTAGACACAAGACGGACTGACCGGACTGTCTCTTACAAATGGAACTTCTTGAGGTTGGAAATGTGCCATGTTCGGGGTACTTGTTCTCCTGACATGTGAGTCAATTTGTAAGACCCTTTGCCGAGGACTTCTGACACCCGATATGGACCTTCCCATGTGGGTTCGAGCTTGCCCAGCTTTTCTGCTCGGCTTACTTCGTTGTTTCTCAAGACAAGATCTCCCACTTGAAATTGCAGCTTTTTCACCCTTTGGTTATAATACCGGGCTACTTGCTCCTTGTACTTGGCTGCTTTTATGCAGGCCAATTCTCTTCTTTCTTCGGCCAGATCTAGTTCGGCTCTCAGTCCGTCATCATTCATTTCTGAGGAGAAATTTAGAGTTCGGGGACTGGGTACGCCGATCTCAACCGGAATCACGGCTTCAGCGCCGTATACCAGACTGTACGGAGTTTCACCGTTGGAAGCTTTGGGTGTAGTTCGGTAGGACCATAGGACTTGAGGGAGATTTTCTACCCATTGTCCTTTGGCTTGTTCTAACCGAGCTTTCAACCCTTTCACCAAGATACGGTTTGTTACCTCCGTTTGTCCGTTTGCTTGTGGGTGGGAGACCGAAGTGAACCGCTGTTGAATATTCAGCTCTTGGCACCAATTCTTGAATGTCTTGTCGGTGAACTGAGTCCCGTTATCCGAAATGAGGATGTGGGGTAAGCCAAATCGGCACACTATGTTCTTCCAGACGAAATCCAGTGCCTTCGAGCTCGTTATCGTAGCTAATGGTTCAGCTTCTACCCACTTTGTAAAGTAATCCACGGCAACGATAAGGAATTTCATTTGCCGAGGAGCTTGTGGTAGTGGTCCCACTATGTCTATGCCCCATTGCATAAAAGGCCAAGGGCTTTGCATAGCATATAGATCGGTCTGCGGCATCTTTGGGATATTTGCATGGATTTGGCACTTCGTGCATGTCTTGACGAGCTGTACTGCGTCTTGTACCAAAGTTGGCCAATAATACCCCCATCTCAGAACTTTTTTAGCTAAAGCTCTAGCTCCGATGTGGCTACCGCAAGATCCTTCATGAACTTCTCTAAGGATGTAGTCCGTCTCTTCTGGCCCTACACATCGCAATAACGGTTGAAGGTAGGACTTTCTGTATAGGACTCCTCCATGAAGTTCGTACCGAAGGGCTCGGCATGTGATTTTCCGAGCTTCTCTCTTATCCTCGGGCAGTTGTCCTTGATCTAGATACTGTAAGATCGGCGTCATCCAGTTCGGCGAGCTGGCTACTGAAAGTACCTCAGCTTCATCAATGCTTCTGTGCATCAATTCCTCCACCTTTGAACTTGGATATGAGGCTAACTTACTTAAAATATCTGCTCGGTTGTTTTCCGCTCTGGGAATGCGGATTATCCGAAAATAAGAGAAACTTCGGCTAATGCTTTGCGCTTTGTCCCAATATTTCCTCATCCTCTCATCACGGGCTTCACTTCTACCCAACATGTGATTCACTACGACTTGTGAATCACAATGGATTTTGAGAGACTTGATAAATAGACTTTGCGCTAGCTTGAGTCCGGCAAGGAGAGCTTCGTATTCGGCTTCATTATTAGTAGTTGGGAATAAGAACCGAAGTGAGTAAGTTACCTCGTGTCCGTCGGGAGCGATAAGTAAAATACCAGCTCCACTTCCCGTTTTATTCGAAGCTCCATCTACGAATCCGCTCCAGCAGTCCGGTGGCTCTACTTCGGATTCCAGGGGCTGTGCTAGTTCGGCATTGGTAGAATTTTTCTGTTCGGCAATGACAGGGGTTGCTTGATCGAACTTTGCTTCTGCAAGAAAATCTGCCAAGGCTTGTCCCTTGATGGCTTTCCGAGGTAGGTATTCGATTGAGTGTTCTCCCAACTCTATGGCCCATTTGGCGATTCTGCCTGATGCTTCTGGCTTGGTCAAAACTTGCCGAAGTGGAAGATCGGTTAAGACGCATACCTTGTGAGCATAGAAATATGGCCGCAGTCTCCTTGCTGCATTTACTAATGCCAGAGCAATTTTTTCCAGAGGTTGATACCTTGTTTCTGGACCTCTTAATGCTCGGCTTGTAAAGTAGATGGGAAGCTGCTTTAGGCCTTCTTCTCGTACAAGCACCGCGCTAATGGTCTGATCCGATGCCGCTAAGTATAAGAATATCACTTCAGCATCTGTTGGAGCAGAGAGAATAGGAAGCTCGGCTAAATAACTTTTGAGCTCGTCAAAAGCCTTTTTCTGCTCGACTCCCCACTCAAACTTTGGTGCCTTCTTTAACACTTTGAAGAATGGCATTTGCTTTTCGGCTGCTTGGGAAAGGAATCTATTCAGTGCGGCTAGACATCCAGTTAGCCTTTGCACATCATGTATGGACTTCGGCATTGCCATGTTCTGAACAACTTGAACTTTTAGCGGATTTGCCTTGAGTCCTTCCTTTGAAACCCAACAACCTAGAAACTTTCCCGAATCTACCAAAAAGGTACATTTTTGGGGATTGAGTTTGAGGTTGGCTTTTCGGAGCACGTCGAGGGTGGACTTGAGATTGTCTTCGTACTCCGAAGTGCTTCTGCTTTTAACGACTATGTCGTCAACATACACTTCAACCTCCTTTCCGATCAAATGCCGAAAAAGCTTATCTACCATCCTTTGATATGTGGCTCCGGCATTCTTTAAACCGAACGACATCTTTTTATAAGCAAAGATGCCGAAGTCAGTAATGAAAGCCGTTTTTGGAGCATCATTCTCATCCATTAAGACTTGGTGGTAGCCTTTGTACAAATCAAGAAAACAGAAAATTTCGAAGCCGATCAAAGCTTCTACTTTTTTGTCTATGTTCGGAAGGGGATAGCAATCTTTAGGACAGTGCTTGTTTAGATCGGTAAAATCTATGCACATCCGCCATCCTCCTTCTTTTTTCTTGATCATCACAGGATTGGCCACCCAAGAGGGATATTTCACCTCGAATAATACATCCGCTTTCAGTAATTGGCGGACTTCGTCATGGATGACTTGATTTCTTTCTGCCGCAAAGAGTCTTTGCTTCTGTTTTATAGGCCGGACTGATGGATCAATATTTAACCGATGAGTGATTACCTCAGAGGGCACTCCGGTCATGTCCAACGGAGACCATGCAAAGACATCTTTGTACTCCTTGAGGAGCTGGATGGTCTTTTCTCGGAGTAGAGGCGTTCCCGCGAAACCGATCTTGACCGTTCTGGATGGATCATCTTCGTATAACTGAATGGTCATTGAGTTCGGCTCTGGTGTGACTTCGGTCATTTCGCTTGCCTCTGACTCCGGCTGCTGTGATTGCTATGCTTGATGATGCCGATCTGATTGCTCGGCACTTTTAAGCGCAATCTGCAGACACTCTTTTGCTCTCTTTTGATCACCTCGGATGACCGCTATCCCCCCTTTAGTGGGGAGCTTGATGGTGAGATGATAAGTAGAGCAAACGGCCCGAACTGCGTTGAGCCAGTCTCTTCCCAGGATGATATTGTACGGAGACCGAGCTTTTACCACAAAGAACTCGATCATCGTACTGGAGCTTGTAGGCGCTTTTCCCACCGTGATCGGAAGGCTGATAATACCCTCAGGGCGGGTGTCCTCCTGGGCGAAACTTTTCAGAGGAAGTGGTGCCGGACTAAGCCGAGCTGGATCCACTTCTAGTTTATCGAAACATTCTTTAAAAAGAATGCTGACTGACGCTCCTGTATCCACAAACACTCTGTGGATCAGTTTGTTTGCCACTCCGGCTTGGATGACAATAGCGTCTTGATGAGGAGAGATGGCCGGGACGGGATCTGCATCTGAAAATGTAATCACTTCGTCCTGCTTCAGCCTTTTATGCGTTGGCTCCTCTCGATTGGAGCCTCTGCGCTCTGACTTCAGGGACGATTTAGTCTTCCCGGCAGGGAGAGCATCAATAGTCAGGATTACTCCATCATATTGCTGCTCGTCATCGTCTTCGGGATCCTGTTGCCTTTTCGGATCCTGAGGAGCGCAGTTCGCACCTCTCTGCTTTTTGTTCTTTTTCGGCTGCTTGCTTTGGTATTTTTTTAATGTCCCTGCTTTCACAAGAGCATCAATACCTGCAGCCAAATGTCGGCACTCCTCGGTATCGTGACCGTGGTCTTGATGGAAGGAGCAATATTGATCCTGAGGTCGACGCGCGGCCGATTTCGTCATCCGCCTTGGCTTTTCGAACATATCGGAATGCAGTTCGAAAATTTCCGCTCTTGACTTGTTCAATGGTACGAACTGAGCGGGCGGCTTCTCAGGATTGAGACGTGGCCCCAATCGGTCTTGCACCGGAGTCCTTTGAATCCTTTCAAAAGGAGTTCGGCGAGGATGTCCCTGATCGCCAAAAGGAGTTCGGCGAGTTTGTCCCTGATCGCTGTGATCGGGCTTCCTCCTGTCTCCTCGGGATGAGCTGTCTAAAGACCGTTTGCGACGGTCTGCCTCATCGGCACGGGAGAACTGGTCCGCAATGTCCCACATCTGTTGAGCTGTTTGCGGACTGCATTCCACGAGCTTTCTGTAGAGAGCTCCGGGCAGGATTCCATTTTGGAATGCCGAAATGACAAGTAGATCATTGAGATCTACTTGTAGGCATTCCTTGTGGAATCTTGTCATAAAGTCGCTGATCTTTTCGTCGCGACCTTGACGTATAGAAAGCAGCTGAGCCGAAGTGATTCGGGCTTCCGCTTTCTGAAAGAACCTCCTGTGGAAAGCATCCATTAGATCTCGGTAAGATCTAATGCTGCCTTGGGGGAGGCTATCGAACCACCTTCTCGCGTTCCCGATAAGCAGCTCGGGGAACAGCTTGCACATATGGACCTCATTGAGACCCTGGTTCGCCATATTATACTGATAGCGTCCCAGGAAGTCATGAGGATCCACCAACCCGTCATAAGTCATCGACGGAGTTCGGTAGTTCTGTGGCAAGGGAGTTCGGGTGATATCGTCCGAGAACGGAGTCTTCAATGCTCCGTACATGGCGAACCCGATATCTCTTCGGTATGGAGGAGATGGAGTTCTCCTGTGATTCCGGTACCGAGGAGGAACAGGAACATGTCGGGGTTGAGGATTCTTCTTCCTGGAAGACACGGCACTACTGCGGTAGTGACTTTCATGTCTGGATGAGGAAGGAGAATCCACCGTTTTCGTCTTCGGCTCTTGGCTCTTTTGCAGGAAGGCTAAGAACTCATCCTGCTTCTCAGCCAAGAACAGCTTGACAGCCTCATTCAAATCAGGCTGCTGGGAAGACTCGGTGTGTGGACCTTTTGAGCGGCTTGTTCCTTCATCGTGAAAACTGGAAGTAGATGTCTCCCGAGGCTGTTTTCCGGACCTGCGGGCTGGACTAGCTTCCTCATGGTTTTCACGAACGGTATTACGGGTAGTATGTGATCTGGTATGCATTTTTTTGGGGTGAAAAAAGGGTCAAAAATTCGCTTTATCACAAATTTGGTTCTCTGTTTCCCACAGACGGCGCCAGTGATGGTTTGGCGAATTTTTGATGGTGATGAATGCAGGAAAATGCAGATCACGACACAGAGATTTACGTGGTTCGATTTACTGAGGTAAATCTACGTCCACGGGAAGAAAAGAGGGCAGAGTTGTATTGCTTGATCTGTTTTCTACAGCTTACAATACAGACTTGCTATATGATCTTTTATGTCTAGAGAGCTTAACCTTTCTTTATCTGATCTGAGTTCTATTTATACATTGAACTAAGATCGTGGCTTGCATCACCACTAATGATGGTTGTGAATGTCGTGGAGGTCATGGAGATCCTGCATGGGTCCACTATCCTGCATGAGATCCTGCATGAGTCCACTATCTCTGTGCTTGATCCACTATCCTGCATGTGATCCTGCATGAGTTGACTATCTTCCAGTTCGGTCGAATACTGAGACCGAACTTCTGAACTATTGCCGAGCAGCTTTTGCCGATCTGAGAGTAGAGCTTGATTGGTCGGCTTTTACCGAGCTGTAGGCTGGGGCCGAACTCTTTGGTAATGCCGAACTGATACTCTTCCTTGGGCTTTGGGTGATGGGCCGTCACTGCTATTGGGCTTGTTTAGTACGTACTCCATCATAAACGATCTGAGGTTAATTTCACATAGAATAAAATAATATTTATGCTCGACTTTCTAAGTATCAAATACGTTTGTCTGATTTTCTCATACTAGTTTTGAATATTAATTGGGTCCAATTAAGTCATATTTTTCCGAATGTAGGAATATTGCATCCACAACACAATGGGTTGAAATGTGGTGTTGATGACATTCTTAAAGCTCAACGTAATGGAAAGATCAATGAAGACAATGTTCTTTACATTGTTGAGAACATGAATGTTGCAGGTACGTAAACAATAAATAAAATTTAATCTTTTACTAGTAATCATGATATTAAAAGTAAAATGTAAATAAAATTTAATCTTTTACTTGCGATGCTCGTTTTGAAGCCGATAAACTAATGCTTGAGGCATTATTTATCTAAATAAGGTTACAACCACATGAATAATACTCCTTGGTGATCTTTCACTATACTATTTCTACATTACTATGCAAGTGTCTACAAAATTTGATCACCTAAGTTCAAATTTCCTTTTTGCCATAAATTACATGAGGTCGTTATTTAGCAATTTGGAAATTGATGTACTATTAATATAACTTATGTATCAAAATTTACTACTCTATGTACTAGCACAATACATGTCCCTCGTAAACATATGTTTTTTTAAGTGTGATCAACTAATTTAGACTTCCTTTTATGTCAAGATTAGGATTTGAATAAATTCTACTCAAATATAGCTGTGTATAATACAGCACGTAATTTAATATTGAAGCCAATAAATAATTTGTTGTAACAATCAAAAAGATGATATTGTGATTTACGTGATGGTCGTCATATGCCACAAATTTAATTTAATAAGGTAATCTTTTTATGCTGAAGAAAAAAAGTGTCTTTTATATTTGTTTGTTATAATTGTGACTTTGTGAGTCCGTTGGTTCAGTAATGCTTCTATACTAGAAAAATGAATGTTTCCAAAATAATTATTCCAATTAAGGGCTTATAATTAATTAATTTGATAATCCGATCAAAGTTCAGCTAAGAATGGAATTTGGATATAACCGAGGATCAGCGAAATAAAATAATTTTTAAAAAAATCAAGCTTATGCAAAATCAATTTAAAATTAAATGTAAAAAATAGACTTTTTTTTGCAAATTCAAAACCTAGAATTGAAAACAAAAGCTGATCCAACAAAATGTAGGTCTAAAACCAGGCCCCCAAGTCATGAGGAGAAATCGGAGGGGGCAGACATGTAGACCTTGCAACATCGCTCTCTGTGCACATTACCATGCTTCCTTCATTATTTTTCATATCCAGAGCATCGGCTTATTGTACACAGATCCAATCCACAAATTCATATCACAAACAAAACAGAATAAAAAAAATCAGAAAAAGGGATGAAGAATTTGTTCCTAAATCAAAATAATCGATTGAATCTGAAAACCTAACAATTTAGTCGGATCTTCAATTAGAACAAGTAAATCGGCTTTGAAGCTGAATCGAAAATCGATGGAGATAATAATGCGTAAATCAAATAGTGAAGGGAAAGATCTAGATCGGAATTGGAGAACTGATTTGTTTGGATTGAAAATTGTGTATTTGCGACTGGTATTTATAGGCGAGTTGATTAGCTAGGGCTTCACGGATTGATTGGTGGATCACCGGAAATGCTGTTTGTTGGGCCTGGATTGGGGTATGTATAACAAAATTAACTATGATTTTCAGCTGATTTATGACAGGGATAATACTATTATTTTAAGTATCAAAATATTAATTTTAGATAAATTAAATAATTCTAAATGTGGAGAATTTGTTTTGTAGAGAAAAATAATTTAAGTTTTGGTTTTATATAACTTTTATAAAATTAATGTCGTTGACTATTAATTTTTGAGATATTATAATTAAAGTTAAAATGTTAAACAAAACAAATAGCGTTAAATGTAAACTAAACGAGAGTTTCTCATGAATACTGCATATAATATTTATCATTTATGTTATCTTTAAAAACTATTTGTAGTTTTATAATTAATTATTAAAAAATATACTACTAGTATTTAAAACAATGATGAACACTTATTTCTTATTTGCCTCGTAGCAGTAGAGGATATTCTTGAATGATGAATCTTTGGTTACAAGCTATCTTGAGATTTTGATTGTTATTTATCATTTTAATACTAACATCATTCTATAATAATCCATAAGTCTTGGTTTTAAGAAATTATTGATTAAATTCGAATTAACAATGTATTCGTCACGATGAATTTCTATGTTTGATTAATTTTCCAATGGAGCTTTCAAAACATTGAAATATTTGTATTGTTATTATAACACTTGACTAACGTTAAATCAAAAGAACATTTTACATTGATTTGATACACATCTTGTGTAGTATACTATCAATTATTGTATAGTGTACGAGTTTTTGAGACATACGGTACGTACCTATAGAAAGTTATGCGTTATACATGGTAAATTGTTCACTCTAACCTAATTCTTTATAACCTTTTCGAATTGTAACGTTTTTGAAGAAAAACAAAAATCAATACCTATTTTTATTTGGTTTGGAATACGTAGTAGACGTACATGAGTTTTTACAGTAAAAAGATAAGTACTAACTAAAATACTGAAATAATATGAACGTATATGTTTCATGATGCATGCATTGTGGTGTTTAGTTTGGTGAATTTGATATGGTTTATTTTTATGATATGTTATTTGGTTGGTTTGAAGAATATTTAGTTTGGGAATAATAATGCTACGCTACGTATGTATAATAAATCTTGTCTTTTGATTTGATCAAATTAATCTCAATTAATTAAAACAACATGATACATTAAAAGTCATAAACTTTCACCAAATTCCGGTTTTTCCAACGAACTATAAAATTGGCGTATAATGTCACGAACTTTACGATCGATTGTCGTTTTCCCATGGCGGGTTTTTCCGACTATGAATCCAGCTGATGTGTCTTTTTAAGCTGACATGGCTGTTAGGTGTGTGTTGTGTGGATGGCGTGGATGCCAAATTTTAAGATGATGTGTCTTATCATCCTCCATCACTCCTCATCCCTACGTGTACTCTCTTCCTCCTCTTCCTTACCGCCGCCGGCAAACCCCGGGACTCAGATCCCGGCACCGACTCCACCATCACCGGAATCAGTTGACCTACTCTCTCTCTCTCTCTACAAACTCAAATCCCCCAAATCTCCCACCGCCACCGTAAGCAATAGGGAAAGACGGAGATGGTGGGAGGATCTCTCCACTTTGACAGTTATGGTTCTTTTTATTATGGGCTTATTGGATAAAAACAGTGTGGAAGACGACAGTTGCTGAAGCGAGGGAGCTGGTGGAGGAGGCGGCAACCAGTGGCGAAGCCACGTTGGGGCCGGGGGCTGGTCCCCCCATCAATTTGTCGATTGCCTATATACTCCCTCCGTCCAGAACTACTCGCACATTTCCTTTTCGGCACGGAGATTAAGGAATGAGTGTATAGCAAAGTCAACAATTGCGGCTGTAGGTGATAATTTTTACTAAAAATGGAAAGAGTGCAAATAACTTGGGACGCCCAGAAAGGAAATAAGTGCAAGTAGTCGGAGTATAATATATGCAAACCACACTGCTACTGTAGTATCTCTGGTGCAGTTGGTATGACACGCAGTCTTGCAATGCAGATGGTGCAAGTTCGATTCTCGCGGCAACATTTTCTCTTCTGTTTTTATGCTAGTCTTTTTTTCTTTTTTCTGATGCATATTTCTCTTTTTCTATATGCTCTAGTTTTTTTCTCTTTTCTTTATTCTAATGCAATATAATACTACTACTATGTATATTCCAATTCTCTCTAATGAAAATATTAAATATTAATTATTTTGAGCTTCCAACATCACCGACATCGAATAAATCCTATACTTATTAACAGTGACTTGGCCCCCGTCTTGAAATCCTAGCTTCACCATTGACGGCGACAGCGGTGAAATTCGAAAACTCAGCGGCGGAGGAGGAGCTTCGTGGAGGAGAGAATCCATATTCTCTATGCTTCTTCTTCTTCTTGCTTTCATGCTTGTAGTGAGAATTTAAGAAGAATTTGTTGAATACGTCGCTGCGTCTTCTCTCACTCATACTTCATTTCTGTGCCGACAGCAGAGGTGGTGATGGAGGCGGTGGCGGTGGCATTGTCGTCGCAATGAGATTCCGTGTTTCACACGTTTATAAATCCGTCTTCTACTCGTCTTTCTTTTTCCACGCTCTTTCCCGGCTTCGTTTCTCACTTTCTTCGAAATTGAACTTCGGTTCATATCATTAGTTTTCCTGAGAGTACTACTTTAGCTTCAGCTTGTGATATATTCAGACAATTTGGTACTGTAAAAGAAATTGAACTTCAACTTAGAATCTACAAGGTTAGGTTCTAAATATTATTTAATTGATTGATGGTTTAACAGATTTTGCTATATTAGTCACTTCATTTACACTCGTGGTCTCAATTGGTTGCTTGCAGCGAAAATCGCTTTGGTTTAGCTTTTGTGAAATTTGGGGATGCACCGGCCATGAAAAAGGCCATTGAGGCTTCTCCGATAACAATTGGTGGGGTGCGAAACTATAGTCGAGATAAAAGGTCCAGAAGTTTATTAGGTAATTCCCAAACTCCAAGAAAAGACTCTGTCTTTCTTTCTTTTATCAGATGTCTATTTTGTCTTTGTTTCATTTCTTCTGTCTTGGTTGCTGTTGATTTATAAATGCACAAGGGGAAATTCAAGCTTAAAAATAAGCTTGTTGGCATTAGACGTGTGAGATCTACAACGGGAATTCGAGAGGTGCAAAAATTGTTGCCGCCTGGGTTCAGCATTACTGTTTTCAGCCACATCTTGACGTTTATCCTGCCTCAGACCGTTGTGGATTGCATCAGGAAGGGGATCCTTACAGATGCTCGGAGCTCCTTCGAACTCTTTTTAAGGGCTTCCCAAGCTTCATTTGTTTCTGCACTGCGTGGCAAGATGAGTGTTAAGAAAGGGCTGGAACAAGTAATGGAGGACCCAAAATACCCGTTATGGATGGTGATAGAGTTGTTTTCAGCCACTTCTTGACGCTTATCCTGCCTCAGACCGTTGTGGATTGCATCAGGAAGGGGATCCTTAACAGATGCTCGGAGCTCCTTCGAACTCTTTTTAAGGGTTTCCCAAGCTTCATTTGTTTCTGCACTGCGTGGTGATCTTCTATGTATCTTACCCGAGGGCTCTGCCTCATCAGCTTCGTCACAGTCAACAATTTTTGCACCTCTCGAATTCCCAGTTGTAGATCTCACATGTCTAACGCCAACAAGCTTATCTTTAAGCTTGAATTTCCCCTTGTGCATTTCTAAATCAACAGCAACCAAGACAGAAGAAATGAAACAAAGACAAATAGACATCTGATAAAAGAAAGAAAGACATAGAGTCTTTTCTTGGAGTTTGAGAATTACCATAATAACTTCTGGACCTTTTTATCTCGACTATAGTTTCGCTCCACCAATAGTTATCGGAGAAGCCTCAATGGCCTTTTTCATGGCCGGTGCATCCCCAAATTTCACAAAGCCAAACCAAAGCAATTTTCGTTGCAGCAACCAATTGAGCCCAAGAGTGTAAATGAAGTGACTAATATAGCAAAATATGTTAAACCATCAATCAATTAAATAATATTTAGAACCTAACCTTGTAGATTCTAAGTTGAAGTTCAATTTCTTTTCCAGTACCAAATTGTCCGAATATATCACAAGCTGAAACTAAAGTAGTACTCTCAGGAAAACCAATGATATGAACTGAAAAGCCATCTACTCCACGAAGTGGCAAGAAGGTTGCAGCGGGTGCTTCATCAATAGGCCTTGGCAGAGGAACTACTGGCATTATCAATGCAAAAAAGCAAATATTAATGAAACAAATATAGAACAAAATGTTTTCAAAGGTTTTTAGGACACACACCGGACTTATTCATCAGGGGGTGTTCTGCCTCTGAAGCTGACCCAACTTTATGAACTGCTTTGTTTACGATCATAAGAATAATACGATGGTTCAAAGCCCCTCTTGTAAAAGTTACCGACCAGTCCAAGGGCATGTTTTGGCTGATCAATTCTGCAGAAACTGCTTGCTCCAGTTTCTAAAATTTGTGACTTAGTGCAGTCTTGGACTTAATCATCTGTCTGACCATTTGAATAACTTCGTTTGGATCTTTCACTAGGCGTAGGCATTTTTCAAATTTACTTACATCACAGCACGGATGCTTAGCCAACAATTTCTGAAACTTAGAGTTGGGTGATCAGTTTGATCGAACCAATTCAACAATAACCAAGACAGATAAAGTGAAACAAACATTATAAGCCATATATTCAAAACAATCAAAACTTGAGACGGAACGCGAAATAAAACATTCAAATATCACACAGCATCGAACCAATTCAGCATTAAACACCCAAAACAGATGAAATGAAACAAAGATCATTATAACCACACATATTCAAAGCTATCAGAACTTGAGATGGAATTCAAGAACAAAAATCAAAACTCTCATTTTCACATAGAACTCACCCTTGCTGCAATTGCTTCCATTCGCGGCCCGATCAACACGAGGAGATAGCGTTTCTTCTTCATCTACTGGCTTAATCACTTAAAATAGAATCCAAGAACACAAAACAAAACTCTCAATATCCACATAGCATCGAACAAATTAACAATAAAACAGCCAACAAACTCACCTACGCTGCCATTGCTTCCATTCGCGGCCAACAACACTAAGAGACAAAGCGCCACTCGCTTAATCACTTCAATTCGCCTAAATTTGAACAAACCCTCCCCACTCTTCAGTCCAGCAGCCACTGATTCGAGAATGACGGCCCCCATTTTATCTTTTCTCCTCATTCATATCAAACTAACCCCTTCTCCGCCGATCCTCTTCAACTTGTTT